>NC_079333.1:19898557-20199118 GCF_029582105.1 Oenanthe melanoleuca | reverse complement strand
GATGAAAAGGCTGCACTGTGTCGTGGGGGGAAAGAACACAGCAACAGCTTTGGAAAAGGCAGGTGTCTGTCTCTGCTAGTGCCTGGTCTCGCCAGTGCTGTGCTGCAGGACATTTTGGGAGGGGAGGGCTTCTGGCAGCTCTAGGGTGCCTGAGGCAGGCAGGAGGGTGGCTCTTTGGAAAGGGGTAAGTTTTAGCCTTTTTATTATCAGGATGAAGCAGGACCTTCTCTGAGATGTAAAACTTTCTAGCTCTTTTTATCACTCTATGCATACTGATTAAATTTAAATGCTTTACAGTGATCCACTACAGGGAGCCATTAACCCCTATCAAGGAATCAAGGTCATGAAATCTCATTGACAAAGAGAGCCTAATTCTGGGTGCACAGGCTTTTTGTTTGTAGTCTTTTGGTTATAAAGCAATTTTATTCCCTGTGCCCCTTTTTAGTGATCGTACTCCAGCCTTTGCAATCTGGGCAGTGGTTACTTTAACAGTCCAGTGAGTTCTTGCACTACAAAGCAAGAAATCTGTGCAGCACTCTTGAAGTACTCGGTCTGATCTTAATTTGAAATAATTTATTGTTCTCTGTGACTCCTGTTGCAATCCTGTGGCCTTATGCATTGCCTTCTTGCCAGAAAGTTTGTTTGATTGCCTCTGTCTGAAACTGGCACAGCACAGCATTTCTGTTCCTTTTCTCACTTTGATGGCGTACAAAATGTGTTTTCTTGGCTCTTGCCCTCATGCTGTTTCATGACTTTTTTTTTTTAAAAAATAAAAGCAAGAGGCTTTGGAGGCTTTATTTTGGAGACAGATTGTTACCATTTTACAATATTTCCGTTCACTGTGCTTTGATGAGCCTGTTGAGAGAAAGAACAGCTTCTCTCTCCCTTATTTTTATTTGCTGTGCACTAACTCTGCCACTTCCCAGAAACTCAAAGTCCCAGTCCAAGGGAGATATGAAAACAGTAACAAATGTCTGTAAAATATTTTTCTTGAAAAAACTTCCTCTCAGACAATTTTTTGGAAGGTTATTTGCCATTAAAAAAATTCCTGCCCTTTGCATACTTTTCCTACCTTTGCTCAAACAGTGGAAGAAATAATCTTGCCCTGGAAGCTTAAACACACTAGACTACTCCACCCAGAGAGAAATCAGGAGCATGCTTTAAAATTATTTAGCAGCAATTATTTTCCTATTTTATTATCAAATATAGCAGGTATCATCATATTTGTTAGGATGTGCTAATCATGACCTGACACTCTAAAAAATTCAATCAGGTCTTAGCTCACAAACATGTTTCTTAAATGGATAAATTATTTTACTTTCATGCTACTTTTCTTGATAAAGACTGAAATGACAATAACTATAACTAAACACTCACTTGGTTAAAATGGTTTCAAAACTGGGATTGTAATTTTCTTGAAAGACCCTTTTGCTTTGGGTCACATCTGTAGGCAGACATGAAGGTGGAAGTTGCTAGATCATCAGCAGTGGATCTACCAATGTAGGTCTCTTCATCATCTGGCACTTGCATAAAAAGCACCACTGAAATCACTGAAAACTCCTCTATGCACCATCATGGCTGAACTGCACACACACCTCTGTGTCATGCAGGAACAGATCTGTTCCTAAAGACCTTCTATCTTTTCCTCTTGTGTAGCAAGAGGAAATTCATCTTACTCAAGTCTGCTTCAGCACGAAAGCACACATCAGTGGAGGGACTTCAAATGCTTGAAGTCATTGCTATTTGTTATTTGTTAAAAAGTGTTACATTTACAGGCCTACACAGGTACTACCCATTTCCCACTCTGCAAGTGCAGAAATAAGGGTAGCAGGACACAACCAAAAAAGTTGTGAAATACTCCCTGTAGGTTTGATTCAGTGAATACTTACAGCAAGAGTTTGCCATGCCTCTCAAAAGCATAGCAGAGAAAAAAACAACTTCTGAAGTGCACACACACACACACACACACACACACGCAAGAAAGACACTCCCCATCCCACTCACACACACTTAGCATGGATCCATGAAAATATTCAGTCATTTGAACTCCAAAAATGTCATGAGGTGGAATTAATTTCCTGTATGCAATCCAATGTGCTATGGGTTAAAGGACTTGAAATTACCACATCTGTCACCTTGGAACAACCCAACTGAGGCCAAAGGAAAGCAAAGCCAAGCCCTGAGGAGCAAATACTATCAGCCACTCACTTCAGTCTCTAAACTCTACTCAAGGAAAACAATCTGAAATGTTCAGTGCAGCCATTTGGACCCATGATGACTGAGACTAGCAAATGCACAGGCTGGAAAGCTGGTCAATGCTTGGCTCTGGGGACTAATAGTTATAGAATATCTGCAGTGGGTGCTGGCACTTGAGTTTCATCCATGCTGCAGGCAGGATGAAGGGATAGGCTGACAAACGTGCAGCTACCTAGCTTCTCAACTGGATCAAAGGTGAATTCAGCCTCTCTTCAGCTCCATGCAGCACTACAAGGTAGAGCTGGGGCTGGAAGCACAGAAGACTACAGGATTAGTGGGGGAAATTAAAGCACTTCAATCCACAACTGAAATCCAAGCCCCTGATCAGGGTCTGATAAGGGCCAGTGAAATCCTCCTCAAACACACCTTGGTCCCAGTGCACAAGGCTTTCTTAGTGCTGGGTGTGGACTTGAGGCTCCCTTTACCCGTGGATACTTCCCAGGTTTTCAAACAAAGTCTCTCATTGCTTTCCCTCCTCCCTATGGCTTCTTGGGTCTGCTGTGACCTGTGCCAGCTCTTACCCACCTTTTGGGAGCTGATGTCTGTAGCTTGCTGGCTCGGGCATGCCCAGGAGGGAGGGAATGCAAACCTCAGAAGCCCTTTTGCTATAGCAAGAATTAGACGCATGTTCCTCAACCTAAGTAAGACTGTGCTTGAGCTGCTGATGGTTGCTTGGAGTTTGAAAGAAAAATTTGGCACCTGCTTTCAAAGGAGAATTGTGAACTATGAGCTGAGAGTAGAGGGACTTGTGCCTGTGTACTTCATTCACCAGAAAGCACTTAAACCCAGGAGAGAGCTAGGATTTAGGATGAACTGCAATCTTCAGCCTTCCTTATTTGGCTGGCTTAGGCAACTCCCCAAACAGTGGCTTTTGTGAATCCCCTTAGCTCCACTTACAGACATGCATGGAGTACCAGCATCTAATTCAGGCATGTGGACTCCATTATGGAGCTAGATGCAAACATCCCCTCATGGATTAGGATCTGAAAGGTTCTGTATCCTGTATTGTCAATCAGCTAAGGCCTTCATTCCCAGCCCCATCCTCCTTTTTTTTTTTTTGTTTCAAAATCTAGACTTTTTAAAAGCAGATAAGCATTTGTAAAAATTATACTTTTATCTGTGCAAAGGCATAGTTAAGGCATGTGCTTGATATTCCCAGGATGATGCAGTTAGATCAACAATGACTAATTCCATAAAATCTGGCATTAGAAAAAGCAATGCACTTAAACGATGTCATATCCTTCCCTGCGAACTTTGTCCACCAGATTCTCATTGCTGAACATCAGAAACAAAGTTTATGGCTACCTACAGGCTGTGGCTCAACCAAATTCCAAAATAAATCCACTAGGCTGGTATTTCTCTAGAAAGCAAAACTGAGTTATGTTTCATACAGCAGGATGACTATCAGCAATACTTAAAATTATTTTAATTTGTGTGTTTTCTTTGAGATGGGGCACCTACATTAATTCCAAGCTAATTTTGCCTTTGGTCAAGAAACATGCTTAGATTTTCAGATGTTAGCAAAAATCATGTGTTCTTGACAGAAATACTTCTGATCTGCTTTGTGGAAGGCTTAACTATGCTAATGAAAGAGATATTCTGGAGTATATAATTATAGCCCACAGGATCAGAGCAAGAGGGTTTTTCCTTAGGTTTGAGCAGTACTGCCTGAAAATTGTTGCAAGTTTCTCAATAAATTAAATAGTAAGGCTGATTAGATCCTGCAGGAGTAAGCTCCTTAGAAGGCCATACTCACAATTTGTATTGGTAAAGTCGCCAGGGGCTAGTGTTTTCAAAAGTGTGTTTGCAGCTTTGTGGGACACTTGGACAAGTGCCAGCACTGGATGCGGGGTGCAGTTTGGGCTGTGTTTAGAGCAGGAGCACTTTGCTGCTAAAGCAACACTAAATGACAAGGTACTCATAGCTGAGAAACAGCCAAACCAGCAGCCCTGAACAAGGTGCTGGGAGAGTGCTGGGACAGCCCAAGCATGCACACAAATGAAACAATCAGTAAGAACTCAAATCAAGAAATCAAAACCCCAAGTCAGCTTTGCTGGTATTTCTGCACCTATATGAGTATCTTGTGGTGACATAACTGTTTCACACTGAGGGGACCCCACAGCACAGCAGCTTCATGGCAGGCAAAGGAAGAAATGCCTGCAGAAGAGCTGGGTCTGGAATGGAGGGGAATGTGTGAAGGAATTAACTGAGATACCAGAGATTTAACAGCTCTCTGCTTGGAACTGAGAGGTAATTAATTTTCTTCTACTGTCACCGATTTAAGCTTTAATAATGAATCAGCAGTGATTGTACTGGACAAAAATATAAAAGATTTTATAATCCCTGGGAGTATATGGCATCCATGTTTATTCTTTCAATTAGATACTGTTCTCATTACAGTTTTTTGAAAGTAACATGCAAAAAGGGGAAGTGAGGCGAACTTATAGTTTTTCATCTCTTCTTTTAAGAGATAGAGGCCAGAATGTACAAACTGCTGCCACATGGCAGTGAGTTAGTTAAAAAAATTAAATTGGTTTAAATGTAAAGTTTAAATTGGTTTAAAGTTTAAATTAGTTTAGATTAGTTGGATTGCCTTTAAATGGATTAGTTTCAAATAGTATCTATAGACATAAATTATCACCCTCCTTTTCAACCTAAAAGGCAGTACCAGTAATCAAAATCCCTAAGAAATTGAAAAAAACCCTCAGCTTGATATATTTAATTTTTTATCAGTTTGGGGCTTTTTGCCTATTCAGGTTATAGACTGGATTATCTCCTAATATGTGTACAAATCTCATAAATCACCTTTGAGAACTGCTCTTAAATTCTACTCCTGCTTCTCCTCTTCCTGAATTCCTTCTTTCTTCTCTCTTTTCTCTCTATGACTAATACCTATATCATGTTTTATCCTTTCTTATCCTTAATATTTATTCCCCAAATCAGTCTCTTAACAGTGGTCTATTGAAAATTATTTACTTTTTTTGGGTATTTTAGTAAAGATTACATGCCATTATGTCTTGCTTAGAATGAAGTCCTCATCTTGATTAAATGTGACACCTGAAACAAACTTGTGTTCACAGGACTAAACCTTGACAAGTTATCCAGAGAAAGGGAGGGATTTGTGTTTTCCTGCACTTGCAGTCATCAGTGTTTTGTGACCATCCAACACTGCTGTGACATTCATAGCCCAGTGATAGTTGGTATGGAAGAGAAGACAAACCTACTTATTTTTCATTTGGAAATGCAAAATTATTAACGCAATATTGTTGAAGAATTTCCTGGCTAGTTTCCCTTGTCTGCCTCAGGCAAAAAATGATTGCTGAAGTTTAATACTTTATGAAACCTCCTGACTATGAAGGTCTAGTAATTCTCCTTGAGAGGATATGTGACACAGATAAAATGCAGAAATCTGAACAGGCATGGTGGAAAACTACATGCAGTAGAGACTGTAACTTTGAGAGAGTTGTGTCCCACCAGTTCCTGTGTATTGATTATACTGGTGAATATCTATTTTGTAAAGTAAAAAGTGTATTTCCTAGAGTTCAGTAATTTGGGCCACTACATGATCTGGAATAGATTTTTCTGCAGTAATTCAGTTAATTACTCCCACTTAACAATGAGCAACATTAGAAGCTTGTGAAATTTAGGACTTGGAGAACTGGTCATTTGTGCAATTTGACATATGTGTATAACTCCATTAATTTCAATGAGAACTGTAACCTGTATAAAGTTTGCTAGTTAAATATTTTTAAATTAATATCAATTTATACATACCCAGACAGTTATCCATGCAGAAGACTGTCGCCTGTTTTTCCTAATCAAGCAAAACTACAATGAGAATTTTGCTCAATTAAGAATAATTTGGCTGACTTTTACTCAGTTCTTGGCAGTAGAAAAAAACCTGGTCTTTCCAACTGTAAGTGCCAGTGCAAAATATTTTGGCAAGGGACAAATGTCAGTTTAGATCTATGAAATTAACATTTTCAGGCAGTAAAATTAGAATCACTCTGGTTTGTATTTACTTAAAAATACCCAAACCCTGGCCAGCTATTGTGCAGCTAAGTAAACAGGTATCCACTACTGGCCCAGATTCTGTTGCGTTACAGAAGCATTTTGACTGCAGTGGAGGTAATTCCCATTTATAAGCAGAAAAACCAATATCACTGAGTCCTAACTTTTGTATGTGCTTAATTTATTGATATTGCTATTTTTCTGTAGAAATTATCAGAGTGATTAAATGTATCTGGTTTGAAGTGGACAGCAGTGATTGTTACTGAGTCCATTTTCCTGCAGCTTATCTTGCTAGTTATGCCATTTAATGGGATATCCCAGATGAACAGTTTCACTAGCTTAGCCCCTCTGAGCTAAAAGGAAATTTTCCAAAGATGGAAGAGTTGGAAGATAAGTGGGAGTGTTGCTTTCCTTTAATTATTTTCTTTTAAGGAAATGTTTATCTTATCATTCTTTTCATCTATTCAAAACTATCCCAAAGTCTTCCTGGAAATTGGGCTGGAAATGTCATGAGAACAGACATTATTTCACATATCTGTTTTGGTTTTTTTTCTCAACTGGCGACAAAGATCCCATTTAATTAAATGAAAGCAGACTTTGGATGTCTCTGTGGATGTACAGACCTACAGACAGTAGGAGAATGAGGAAAGAACCTGTAATGTAAACCTATCACATTAAAAATACATACTTATGTTCAGACTTGACTATTGTTTTACAAGGAACTCCCAAGAAAACATGCATGTGGATCTCATTGCCTGTAGACATTTTCTTTAAACACTCATGAAATCAACATATCATACTTCAAAGATTTCTTAGTTTAGCTGGAAGTAGGGCTGTCAATGTTCTACTCATATCCTTCACCATGGGTTAGCTGATGCTGCCAGCAAACCCACTCCATACCTGTGGAAAGGGCTACTCTTGGCCTGCTTGGGAGCTCTGTGGGCCAAGTGCCAGTGCTGCAATCAGGACTATAAATCTGCTGCTTTATTTTTGTGCTGAAGTTTCTCTTCCCATTGTGATGAAGAAGTAATTGAGTTGAAGAATTCCACCAGTTACATGTGAAGCTCATTGAATTTTCTTCTCTAACAAAAGCATTATTTTGTAAATAGGGAGAAAAAAAGAGTTTAAATGTAAATGGATACATATGTTTTTGGTACTTAAACCCATTTAATTACATCATTATTTTGCCAAATAACATGACATGGACAAGTTAGATGTTAGCCTTTTCTATAATTTAACCCAAGTGATCATGCATATTGTGTGCTGGCTACACAATTACGTTTCATCTTTGTCCAACAACAGAAAATTAGTGCAAAAAAAGCATGGGAGGATCCAGGGCTTCCAAATATATTAAACTCATTACTAAGATGCTTTGAACTTACTCACAGTTCAGCCTTGTTCACTCTTGGTGATGATGCCTCACTGACTAAAAGTAATAATCCTAAATTGAATTGTCTTGTGAAGAAATGCAATAGTGCCATTGTAATTTTAACACAGATGCTTCTCAAGGAAAACCCAGTTTGAAGGTTACCCCATTTTGAAATGCATTTCTGTGACTTTGTTCAGCTGTGTGCTGCCAAAGAATGCATGTTTTAAATGAGTTTAGGTGTCAGTGTGCAGAAAAGCCAGTGCTTTTTACTGGAGATAAAATACAGCTTTCCACAGTTGTTACCTCTGCATGTGGGGCTGGTCCTCTGATTCAGAATGGTGAAACAGACACATGCTGAATGTTTGAATGTTTACTATTCTCATCAGATATTCTTTCTTCCTACAGTTCTGGAGGGGAGTGGGTTAGAAAATTATAATTGTGAAATACTGTTCCCATCTCCTATGACAACATGCTGCCCCAAGAAAACTAAGGAAATACTGGCTTACACTTTTTCCAAATGAATTTACTGTAAGTGTGGCAGCAAGTGGCAGTAAGCTCTTTCATGCACTGCATTGTTTCCCACAGTTTCCAGTCCCTGAAGTTGACTGTTTACAGGTGTCTCTGGACCTCTGACTTCAGATAAAGCCACACAGAGACTACAAGTCAGTCTTTATGAGCAGACACATTTCTTGAGGTTCTCTTCAGGGCTGTGAGATGCAAAAGAGATGTTTCCTGAACAGACATTTGTCAAGAAGATGACAGGTCTTACTGGAAGGAAACTTTACAACAACTCTACACTTTGTGAAAGAGGAATAAAGTTTAGGCTCCAATGCTCATCTCTGAGAGGTGTAATTAAAAGGAATCCTCCACTGCATCAATGTCATTGTTCATGTGTAAAATTGGGATAGCATGGTTGAACAGAGCCAGTGTTTCATGTTTGTAGCTAATTCATCTCCTGACAAACAGGAGGGGAGCCCTCCTTACTGCCAACTTTCCAATATGGTATATACTGAGACTGCAGAAGTGTTGGGGAGTAGGAGGTGAACAGAGTAAAGAAGCATTTACCAAAACTCACACTGACCTGCTGCAGATAAGTACATTAAAAACACAAAAGAGTGTAATATGGTCTAGAATGTTGTTGTCATGCTGTGAACAGCCCAGTTTGCTGAAGGAAGACAAGACAAAGCAGGACATGATTTTGGTAAAATGCATGGGGAGGCCATGTCTTGGGCATGCACTGGCCTCCTGCCACAGGCTGCTTCCAGTGCTCTGGCTGGGTGGGGAAGGGATGCTGCAGTCCTTGTGTCTTCACCTATTCACTTTCTGGTTCCTCCACCTCCATCCTCTCCCAGGGTGGCAAAGCAAGCCAGCCTGGGGGTGTTCTTCCAGAGGATTAACTCTTTGCTCTAGGGGCTGGGGGAAGGACTCGTATCATAATCTGTCACAGCTCAGGCTGTGACCTGCTTTTTATCACTTAAGGACGAGGTAGTGCTAATGAGCAAAAAGAGAGCTTGAAATGAGTTGTGGAAATGAGCCCAGTTCTGTAAAGGAAACAGTGTTATTCCTAAGGAAAGGGTACTATTTCTACAGCTATAATCCAAGACATTTTCTTTTTAGCACCAAAGCTGCACTCTGGTATTCATCTTGGCTTAATGCAAACGCTGCATAGGGCAGTTCAGGGATGGTCAGCTCTTATGAGCAAGTGCAGCTTTGTAAACTTTAGGGTTTTATTAGATTCCCTACTGCAGTCTTTAGTAGATAGAAGGGGTTCAGCATCTTGTATAATTTTTCTAATTTCAGATACAGTCACCATAACTAATTTGTGGCAATAACAAAGGAGAATTAGATGTCTTTGTAAACTTATTTGTAACCATGATAAAAAAAATAGGGTTTAAAAATATTTATAAAGTGTATTTATAAAATCAAGCACGCTGAATGCCAAATGGTGTAGCATCTGAAGATCAAATATTTCTTATCGATGTACATGTATTTAAATACTGACAGGTGCTACAGACCGTTCAAATGTCTGTGGGAGCAGTTTTTCATCAGGATGGACACTGCATTGGGTTTTCACAGGCACTCCTCGGCAGCAAAACACGTCTCAGTACTGAAGCTGCCTGCAGGTGGCGTGAGCCATCCGCTCAGCACAGACACAGGTCTGACACTCCTTGCATTTCAAAGAAGAAAAGCAAAATACTAAAAACCATCCTCACATAACTGTCCTTTATATAGGTGCTGTGTGCCGTGTTGGCTGATGCACAGCTGTGTAGCATTGCCTTCAGTGTTGTGATAAATGAATGATACTTTCTTCTGGTAAAGCTAATATCATATTTTAAGATACATTTTTTTCCTGTGCCTTTGAATGAGGAGAGTCTGCATTCCTTTCAGGTACTTTGATCACCTACAGAGAGCTCATTACAAGGAGTGTATTCTTTGTGTTGGCCAGGGAAAATATTATATAAACTAAACCTTAACAAATACCTTCCCTTTTAGTAGTTTCTGGCTTCCTGTCTTTTAGACTATGTTTAACTTTTTAGACTCTCTCTCATTTGTCAAAAGGCTTTGTTTTCTAGCTATCATGGAAGTGTATCATGTTGGAATGTGCTTTGCTCTGAGCACAGCAAAATCTGCAGATTTTTCTGCTGGTGAGTAGAAAATGGTAAGCACCAGCCCTTTGATCTTAACCATTCTATATTCAGGGAAAAAAGGGAACAAAGTTTGAGAGTGTCTGCAGTTCCTATGCATTATAACTCCCATTTAGGGGTCATATCCATTCCTGGCTGAGTTTAATCACTATTTGAAGTGATGTTTGTATTCCACATCTGGCCATGGCAGGAGGAGGTAATATCTACATTCAGGCATCTTTTCTGCTCCATTCAGCACTAATGAATCTCAGAGAAAAATCGTCCATATCTAAAAAATGAGGGGGGAGAGGAAATTGCAAGGAGAGGGAAGTCAAACTGTTTGGCCAGACGTTAAATCTTCAGCTCTTCACAACCACTGTTACCTGTTACCTGTGAATAGGCTTCTAAGCCAGGTACAAAGGATGTCAGGTTTTAGGTACAGTAAAGAAATTCGTATTTCAAGGTACAAAAATATGTGTCCCAAGAAAGATATGAAGGAATAAATTGCACAGTGACTGGAATGGGTGTTCTGCCCAAGCCTGAAGGACAAGGTGTGCATCTGAGACTAGAAATAGATCCCTCATGGCATTGTCAGGTATGCCTGTGGGAGGAACAGGGAAAAGCCCACAAGGCATGTTCAGCACCTGTAGACACAACGTGGGCATGAGTGTTTGGCACTCACAGTGTGCACAACAATCTCCTCGTGTATGATCATGCTGAGATATGCCAGAGGTTGTGAAGTTATGAACACAAATAAAAAGCTTACTTGGAAGATTAAAAGGATATACTTTGCAAAAAATTCAGCCAACACCTGGCTCACCCACTGTCCTATTTTTACTATTTTTAATCCCAATCACACTCCTAAGATATCTTTGAATATTCTCAGTCCAGGAGAGACTCCACCCAAAGACAAGATTAATACAGAATTTTTTTTTCATTTCCATAGCACAGTCCTGAATACATCAAGTAGTGATTTCACAAAAAGCAGTGGTTGCAGTCACATCTGAGTTACACAGATCATATAACTCTTCTTTAAATTTCTGAGGTTGCATACCTCCAGGAAAACGATTTCCACTTGGTATATATTTAATATATTTTGGGAAATAAAAATGTCATTATCAGTGTTTCACAGGCCAGAGCTAAACCTTTCCTAAAGGAGGTGTTAATAATATTCAGAAGAGAGAATGAACTTACTGCAGGCAAAAATTATAATATAGTAATAAAAAGTCAGACTCCTCCAAGTCTCATTTGTTTCAACTGCAGATTGTAGGAGATTTCTCATAAAAGTATTTGATGTATTTTTTATTTTTGGGAAAAAACAAACATATCCTGTTGAGAGTTAACATATTATATAACTCTTTCTCATCATGCTAAATTTTTAGAAGAAAAACTGCAGGCCACTGGACTTATCTGAGCTGGGTAAGCCTTTTAGCTTACCAAACATCACATCAAAATTGGGACTGAGTAAGTGTTAAAGCTTTGTTAGAATGGCGTGTCCTAAAATAATTGTAGAATGCCAAAGACAGAGCTTCCCGTGTTCCTTCAGGCTGAGTAGGGATGCCAAGTATACAGAATTGGAAGCTGTCTATCAGGGGTTTTTTATTTGCTTGATATTGAGCAGACAGAAGAGACAAAATACCAAAAATGCTTGAAATCCTTATGACCTTTCACTGCAAACTGTGAACTTTGTCTGCTAAACTCAGATTTCTATTTACACTGTCAGCAGAGGCTCCATGCTGTTGCCTTTTCTTTGCCTTTTCAGTTTGTCATTTATCAAGGGATAGCTTCACAAACACTGCACAGGAGGGGGGGACCTGAGCACATACCAGACTGTTCAAAATACTTAGGTCTCCATTCTGTGGATTGCTTAAAAATAGCTGTAATGCAAGCAAAGTAGCATGAAATATGCTGTTTGCACCCAAAGGAAATATTCTGTAGAAAGTCTTAGCTTTGCCATCAGCTGGCATAGCTCACATTCCCAAGCTGTGTCCTGAATCCTTGCTGCTGCACAGCTGACTCCATTTACAGCATCTTCCATTTACACAGGAATACACAGGTGACTACTGACTAATGGTCCAAAAATACATTCAGTAAAGGACTGCATTGCCTTCTTAAATAAAAGATCCCTGATTCCATCCTTGTGTTTCAACATTAATCCACTCTTGTAAAGGAGGAGCTAGACTGTTGCAGAGAAAAGTGTAGGGGAGATTTCAGGTGTATAAAGTAGAAGTTATGAGAGTGAGTAGAGGGAGTAGAAAAGTGAGGGTGGCTGAACACTGGCATTAGTTGTGAGGGAGGTTGTGGAGTCTCATTGCTGGAAATAATTCAAAAGCTTTCTGGACATGGTCCTGGAAAACCAGTCTAGGTGTCCCTGCTTGAGCAGGGGGCTTGGACAAGGTGACTTTCAGAGGTGCCTTTAAACCTCAACCATTGTGTGATTGTGAAATTGTTCCTATGGAACAATGGAAGACTACTGTGAACTGTAATATTTGTTTGCATAACTTTGCCAATTAAAACAGGACGGCCTTAATCAGTTATTTAAATAAACCAGACAGCTACATAAAACTCCTTTGAAACTAAATATAAGGTTCAATTATATAATAAATGTTTTAGCTGAACTTTTAGTATTAGATGGGCAATTATTCTGACTGTATTTCAAACTTCATTTCACACTGTGGTAGCATTCCTTGAACTTTACAAGGCAAAGGCATTAATAGAGTTGTGTCTGAACTCTTTAGGGTCTAGAAAACTGTCTTAAAATGTAACATTTCCTGAGAGACTTCTGCATAGAAAATACAGTGGTGTTTCCAAAAGAAACAAGTTCACAAGGAATCATTTCATTGATACATTATGTTAATGAGGCTTTTAAAAGAAGACTTTTTACTTAGTGTTACTTTCCCTGAATGTGAAAGCTATGGAAAATGTGTGGAAAACATTCACAAAGTGATGATGGCTGCTGTATGCTCTATATGTTACTGTTACTGAGCTAGCTGTTAATAAGCCATTTGCTTCAGCATATAAACAGGAGGATTTATGCATAATGCAAAACCCATAAGATTTATTGTTTGGTATAACTGTTTTGCAAATCAGAGAGACACATTGTTCCAGTCTTCCACAAACTTCCTGTTATCAGTATAAAAATCTGCTGCCTACTGGCTTCAAGCTCTTTTCATGTGAGTTGGTCTGAGGAGTAGGGGGGCTCAGAAGCAGAGAATTTAATGAGCAGCAGGTTCCTCGGATCTCTGCTGTGCACAGTCTGGGATCATAAACTTGTCATCATGGTTACTAGCAGCAAGTGGGAGGTATCTGTACAACATCCCCAGTTCTAATGATTTGTGGAGGCAAGTTCATCCTGTTCTTTTTATGCATTCTGTACTGGAGCTTTTTGTATCAATTATCGCTACTAAAGCCCTAAACAAGCCCCTCTTCTTCAAAACACAGACAAAAGTAACCATTGGGTTTATTCACAATAATGCTTGGATTAGTTAAAGAAACCACATTCACCAACAGGAAAAGTAAATTTCTAAGCTATTGAATAACACTGCTATGTTTGGAAAAGATTTTTCTTTTGTAATTCTCCTTTAATTTCCTCCCATCCAAAGCTGCTGTGAGGAGTCTGAAGCTAGGTTTTCATGAGTGAGTAAAGGAGTCCAGCAACTGACTCCTATTTAAAATAAGTGGTCCTGGAAATGTAAGGTAGCATTTCCATAAATACTTGAGTAATTTGAGGTTTGGGTTCCACTAAAAGTCATCCAGTGTTTCCAGTTCCCCAAATCAAACAGGGAAAAGGCAGACCAGTAAACTAATCCTTACTATCAGGTAAGCAGGGATTGAATGGAGGCACATAAAGCACTAGAAAATGAGGAGGAAACTGTAGACAGTGGAGATACCTATGTTGAAGAAGTTTATACACTTAGAGGCATAAAAGGCAGTTCAACAGGAAAAAGGAGAGACAGAAAAAATATCAGACTATATAAACTGAAACATTATTTTCAGTCGCTAAGGTTGGCTTTGGATTTTGAGATACGACCTCAGTAAATCCACATAAAATTGTATAACTTTATCACTTGACTCAGTGCCCCTGAATTCAGCACAGTTTTTTTTTTATCTGCTTCCTGATCAGATTAGAAAGTGTCTGAAGTCAAACTGTGCATTCTGGTAACCTTTCTGAATAGTTTTGCTTTCTTCATTTCAATTATTGTTTTTCAATTTAAAAATATTATTAAAATACCACTTTTGGGTGGGTAGTGACTACCACGACACTTTGTATAGAAAACCAAAGCAATTTGAAGCAAGCTAGACATTCTAAGTACATTTTTAAAATACCATATTGCTTAAATAAAATAAATCCCTTAGTCTAGCAATTACTTTCAGATGTTTGATTGTTTATTTTTAAAGAACTGTCATGTCAACCATTTAGAACTGACAAGAACTATTCTGATATCTTTACGAGTTCTCTCTACTGTCTACTCCCCTTCTTATGTTGGGAACTACATACTCATCTTCACTGTCTCTTGCATTTATCTTAATTTTGCAATATTTTATTTTGTTATTGGAGGAAAAACTTAGCAGAGCTGTTTGTGGCAAGATTTAGTTACAGGAAACCCAACAGCTAAGCCCCAGTTTCAGCTGAGACAATTAGACTGTTGATTTTGGTAGCAGCTCAAGACTTCTATTTGTCCTAAATGCCTTTCAGGCCTATCTGCCAGTTGATGCTCAAGTCTGAAAATTTTCTGTATTCTTGCTACAGATAGAGGGCTTTGTTTCCTTTTCATTTGAGGTATATTTCTATCCAGATCTGAATGTTTTGCTGAAATTCTTCTCCATTCACTGGAACAGATTAAAAGAAAAAAGGAAATGACAATATTTTCCAGAACTTTCAACCTCTTTTTAAGTTTGTTTTCCCCTTAATTCTCTGTTCCTTGATATCTCTGAATTGCTGAGGACAGTGTTTTTCTCAAAGCAATTTTGCCAGTCATGAAAAGTAGTGGGTGCTAATTTGTAATGCTTAGCTTAACTGTTGTTTTTTCTGTCTAGCAGCTGTTATTATATTACTGCGTCACCTGTTGTAATAAAGGACTCTAAAACACTGAAAACTCAATACTTTTCAAAAAATTATCTATATTATGCAACATCAGAAGATATTGAAAGGTTTGAAGAAATTACTAATGAATAAAGCAGTGTTATTATACAGTCTTTTCATCAACTGCTACGGAAACTTCACAGCTGAATTATCAAAGTCCACTGCCATTCTTGGATGGATGTTTTCTTAAGTGGATGGGATCTAAAACTTTATGGATGCTCTGGGAGAATGTAAATACTAACTGAGAAGTGTTGTATTCTCTGTCAGTAGTTTGGGGGCTAGAGTCTTGAGCATTTTTTTTCTCTTTTTGTTCCTTTTTTGTCTCGTTAGATTTTCTAGCACCTGATGTAGGGTAGGTCACAGCAGCTGGTGCTGGTGTTACCAGGGACAGCTCCAGCCACGGAGTGGCTGGAGATCCTAAAATCCTGTCACTGTACCTGTCCACCCCACTGGGTTAATAATTCAGTGCTCCCCAGTGAGTGCTCACCCCAGAGCGGGGTCTTTACCAGGGCTGTGCTCTAGGGCCACACTGACATGTTTGTGTGATTCTGCTGGTTTTTTATCTCGGACAAACCACATATGACTTCTCCGCAAGCAAGAAACGCTATTGAGTGTGGCACTCATCCTCCTTAAAAGATGTCCGGAAAGTCTGAGGGATTTACATGATTAATTCTTGCCATGTGGATTCTTTTAATTAATTAGCTTTCTAGAAACCAAAACACAGTGCAGGACACTACTGCAATGCAACTTGTTAAGCAATAAGGCGTTTTTTCTTCCAAAAGTCACACTTGATAACAAACAATAGTCATAGGCATAAGATGACTGTGGACAGTATGAGCTAATGTCTCGTTGTCAGAAAGATTTCCATTAAGGCTCAGAATGATGTTTAACATATTCTTCCCATTATTGAGCTAAACAAAACATTGTATTAAGTATGGATTTCTCAATGAATGTTACTTCTATTTATTTTAGCATGTACATACATCTGGAAGTGGACACATGTACTTAGACATTTTGAGGATCAAAAGCCCATCAACAGTGTGGTTAATGCTAGTCCCAGGATAAAATTTCTTTTCTAATGAAACTGTCCTTACTCTTTTCCGACCATAGAAGTATATTTAAACTGATCTTCTATACAGAAACACAAAATGCCAAAGTTACATGTTCTCTCCTATCAAGCAATGGAGAATGACTGAAAGGGTAGATTTCTTTATCTACGATATAAAGTGCTTCTGAGGATGGTCACCAAAATTTATGTAAGTCACGATTTTTCCACTCAAAATTCAAAAGCTTTGGTGTATAGCAAATACTTGAATAACTTCCCAAATCCTGTGTATGTGCCCTTATGCTTTGTTTATGGCACTACATAGAACTCATTTAGGATTGCAAAGCTGAGTATACTTACATTGAGGTTTTGGGACAGGGCAGAAGATGGACAGGTTGGTTGCTTTTTACTCTAAGAGACACAGATTTCCTGATTGTGTTTGGCCTGGTGTTTTTTTGTTGATTTTGGGTTGGTCCTAGGGGGAAAAGAAAGTTTTAAAGAAATGTATGAGTACAATATCCTTTTTTTCCACCCCCTAGAAATATTAAAAACCATTAGTCAAAATTTTGAAACCTAGTGGCTTAACCTAGTCTTTTAATTCCCTATTCCAGCTTTTTATTCAAGGTCTACTGTTCAGAAGTATGAAAATCTGGCAACTCGTTCACTTTGAGTAGCCTTTTTAGTTATTTAGTGCTTGTGAAAACTGATGTAGCAGTTTGAATATGGACCAAAAATCCTAGTGTTCGGTGTTTTTGTTGGCAATCCTGTAATAATTATGCTGTAAATCAAAATATGGGTTTGGATTTCAAAAGTGCCTTGAGCCTTGTTCCCACCCTTCTACAGAGACACTGCATAACTTTTTCAGATTACAAGGTATAAAACTATCAGTCTGAAATACAGATGAAAAACTTTTACCTAATCTTATATTTCTGCATGTGTGTCAAGCCCATAAAAATGTACATACAAACACTTTAATGCAACGCATAAATAAAATCATTAGTTCCCAAAAGGTATTGTGCTTGGGAACTACCAAAATCCCAAGCATTACTGCACTCATCATGTGAGGATACTAACAAGGGGAGCCATGGACAATAGTAGTGTCCTATAGAAAATAAAATCTGCTTTTCTATTTTATGTTCTGATCATTCTCACACAGCTGCTACCAAGTCTTATGTGCTTTGCCTGACAAGTCCTACTGCTGTTTGGGAAGAGTCTCTGTGATTTGTTGGGTGCAGCTGCCATTGAGCCATTTACAGTTCAGTTGTGGATGGAGAATTCTGGATGAATGTGCTGCAGCTGGAGTGAGCACGTGCCCGAGTGCTGTGCTGGATCAGAGCTGGGGAGAGTCCTGCACCTCTCTGCATTCCCCTGCCCATACACTGCACTTGCTGCTCAGCATCTGTCCCACAGGGAGCCATGGGCTCCTACAACCCAGCTCATGGATAAGCAGGGTGACCACTCTTCATGTGCTGATCTGCTTTGTGGTTGAAAATCTAGGTATTTGGCCTAAGATCTTCCTTGCCTGTGATTTTGCTCTCCAGAGCCACTGGTTTCCCAGCAGTCAGAATAACCCCAAGGAACAAAACACACCCAAAGGTATCTCTCAATTTACTTTTAGCATTTTATCAGTCAGGGCAAAAGGCAAATTCAAGAGCAGTGGCTCTCAACCTCTGCAAGGCTGAGCTGCAGCAGTGCCCTGTACCTCTGCACTCAGTGGGCAGCTCTGTCCTGGTGGCCTGGCCACCAAGGGACCATGGAAACCTTAGGGACAGGAAGCATTTGGAAAGGGAGGAATACTGATTTCCCAAGGGATACCTGCTTGACTGTTTTACCTCAGATTTATTCAAGCGCATTTGAAATGTGCCCACTACCCTGTTTCATATGAATGCCACACCAGGGCTATTTTAAGGTCTCTCAAATCTGGCAAAAGAACTAGTTAAATTATTCCCAAAACAATTAATTTTAACAAAAGAAGCTTGAATTTTCTAGACAGAGGAGTGTTTTCTGCCAGAAAGAAGATCTCCAGACATCAGCCCCAGTACCTCCAGGGTTCATTGTTGCCACCCAGCCCCTGAGTTTCTGACTGCTGGCTGAAATCTGTTTTTCCCTTCAGGTGACTCCAGATGCTCACTTGGTCCCAGGACAGGCTCTGAGAGCTGCTCATCATGGCAGACAGGTAGGCACCTTCCTCTCAAAGCCCAAACCCCTTTCAGAGAGAAACTGCTTTTCAGGCCCTTTGTCAGACAATGATGATGATTAGATTAATCATGACAAAGCTTTCTGGCCTCCGGTATAAAATTTATTTTAAAAAATCTCTTCAGTGATAGCAAGCTAAGTTTTCTGGCAATACCAATCTAGTCTCCAATCGACCCTTGCTTTGATAGATAATCTGTGTCAATTTTCTCCTGACTCTAACCATCTCTTGCAAGCAGGTCCCTGATGAGTTTGTGGTGCAGTTTAGGAGGCATGTGATCACCTGGGGAATCAATAGGAGATAATGCCCAAGTACTGTGGATTATTTACAATTGATTTCATCCAATTCATTGGAGCTGTACAAGCAAATGTGTATTTGCCACCTTTCTGAGAGGACTCTGAAGCCTGAAGAGCAGAAACTGCCAATGTGTTTTGCAGAACTTTGTTGCCATTTGCTTCCTAGTTTTCTGAAGAGTAGGTTTTCCTTGTTTCTCCTGCCAAACAGGCCTTCTACCTCAAAGAATGAGGCAATAATTCAGAACACATCTACACCCTGTCAGAACTTTTAGAGACACCTCTGTGCTCTGCAGTTCAGCTTGGGATACAAACTTCTCTGCAACTTGCAGGTATTTAGGCTTGGGGCTTTGGCTCAGCTTCTTAAGTGAATGAGGGGAAGTCACCAAGTCAGAAGTAGCTTTGTATACTTAGCAAAATGGAGACCTGCCAGATTGAAGGGGATGGCAGCCACTTTGCCTGTGACTGAGGAGAGAGGGATTAGGCATTTCAGCCAAACAGCTCATTCCTGCCTCCTGTTTGTACCATCCATGCTGCTGTTACTGCCTTGGTGGGATTAGGGAGAGGGTAAAGGAGTGCCAGTGTGTACCAGAGGGCCCCAGTACAGCAGCAGCAGTCTCATCTGTCCTTTTATCTGCAGCAGGATTTCTCTGCCTTTCTGCCCTGGTCCTGGCCTAGTTCCTGTCCCCCCAAACCAGGACTGACTGTCAAGACAGAACAGAAGAATGTGTAGACGTTGATGTTGGAAACAATGGAAGTAAAGGGAAGGTCTCTGGGTGTCCTGCCTCTGAGGTGGAAAGAAAGGAAGGAAAAGAAGTGGTCACAAGAAAGAAAAGCAGTTTCATGAGCAGAAAAAGTGCCCTGTCTCCTTTAAACTTCCCCACACAGAGGCCACTCAATCCCCACCTTTCACTGTCCCATCTTTCCCAATCCCACACCACCTCTGCTACCCTTGCCTGCCTTGCTGCTCCAAGGATGACCTCAATTGGGAGTTTGTTTTTGCTACACAGTGTAACAAATAAAAAGATAAATTCCAGCTCAGGGAGATCACTCAACAAGCTCCCACTGATTTTTCATAGGGGAATTCCTGGCCCCTTTGAGATGGTTTCTTTAACATTCATCTAATATTATTATTATGATTATCCAGCTTTTCATGTCCTGAGACCAACCACTTGATGTGTGTTCTTCCATTTCACTACTTTCAGAACTGAAAACCTGTAATGATATGATAGTTTCCTTTAACTTGAAAAAAAAATCTCTTGAAAGATTTCCTACTGGTACAATTGCTGTCTTCCCTGTGTTATTCAGTCACATGCAGATCCTGATATATATATACATATATGTTAGGACTGTTTGGAGAAATCTCAAGTATGACCCATGATGTTGAGCAACTTGAAGCAACAAGACTATCTTTTTTGCTATGAAGAAAATATCTCCCAAGAAGGCTTCTTGGGGAAAGAAGGGTGGGAATATGAGAGAGATGAGAAGAGAGTGAGAGAAATCATTACTAAGAGAACATTTAAGCATTGAATTTCCTGATTGATAAAGTTTCATTTCATTGCTCTTCTTTCAAGAATTATTTTGTGCAAAACTGTATCTGAAAGGAGAGGACAGTACTTATTTTCTCTGTACTAAATCTTCAAATATAATGATGTGGCTTGCAGTCTTCTTTCCACTCTGCTACCTGCAGGTATTAACTGAGTGTGGAAAACATCTTCTGTTTGCAATTCAAGTGTGGAAAGGCAAAAGCAGAAAGGCAGAAAATCATAAAATCACTGTGTTCTCTCTCTTAGCTCAGAAACAGCATGATCCCTAGTTAATTTAAGTAGTCACAGAAATATTACTTCTATTTTAAGTAGGTATTTAAGTCCTGCTGATTCAATATTCAGCCCAAATGCAAAAGATTTTCGTGGAATGAACTGGATCCACGTAGTAAAATATTTCAGTCTGCTGTTTGAGGGAGAAAAGAAGAATCTGGTCAATTGTTGGAAATGCCTCTGTAGCAAAATCACTTCTGTACTGATTGATTATTCAGTTTTCTAGGGAATTTTTAAGAGTTTTTTTTTTTTTTTTTGGTGAGAAAGTGCTACTGTGGGATAGAAGGTTGATCTGGAGAAAAGTTACAGGAATGTATACACATAATTGCATTTTTTGAAAGCAGCACAGTACATAGGATTTCCTAAACTGTACCAGAAAGCATTAACATCCTGGAACTGACATTTGCAATTTTGAAATCCAGCTTTCCAAGTATAATTAGTGTCCTTGTAAATGTTTTGATATCAAAGTTGGCACTCGCTTTGGATAAGACAGTCCATAAACTCAATTTCTTTCCCATTTATTATTCCCTTTTCCAGAGTTCCACAGATGACAGCTGTAGTAGTTAATACTAAGAAATGCTAAATTGAAATAGCATGTTTTAAAGTATTTATTAATTATAATACATATTAGTTGCTTTCATTTATAATTCACTTTTCTCCTGACATTGTTCTCTTTTTTGCTTGAAGTGCCTGTGAATCATATTTGACTTTATAAAAAATACACAAATAATTTTATGTAACTACAGTGTTTGTCTAATCACACACCAAAATAGAAGGTAGAGGATATGAAAATTACTTATGACAGATGACTCACATTAATATTTTGTTCTAAACCATGAGAAAAATGAGACAGAAGGGGTGGGAATCAGAACAGATCAAAACTCTTAGTGCTTTATAATCCAAAACCACAACTAGCTATTGAGGTGCAAAATGTTCTTTTTTAAATAAAGTGTGAGAAAGACGAAAGTTTTGTACTGCAAATGCTGGCAGCACATAATGTTGCAATTATTCTCAATATTTTGAGATGCTTGAATCATAACCAAAACTTTGAGCAACACTGAGGTAAAAGCATTTTTATACTCCTTCACAGACACACAAAAAAATAAAAAAGAAGAAAAATTGAGTTTGTTGCAGTTGCTTTAGAAATGGTATGCCAAGATTCTGTCAGTGACTGAGAGTAATAACAGAAGGAAGGGCTATCATGGCATCCTCTTGCCTCTTTTATCTTTTCCTTTGTAGTAAATTCAGAATCATTCAGATAGTATTCCTGTTAGCTTTATGGGATTTCTGAGCTGCTTAAAAAATCTTGTGTTTTTTGTCTTTGAAAAGAATAATTCTGACTGGTTTTTAAAGGAAATTTACTATTTCAGTATATGTGGCAAACTTAGTCTGTGTATGAAGCATAATCACAGTAATTAGGATCAGTCATACTGGGTACATCTCAGTAGGTTACCACTCACTATTGTACTTAACAAGGAACATTACTCACTCCATCTGATGTGATCAGATAATATTATCTATAATCTAGCTGGCTGTCAGGTGAACAAGGTATCCTGTTTCCTAGGCCCTGAGTATTCTCTTTTTTCATTCCCTCTTCTTGATCTGGGGTCCAGCAAGACAGCAAGCATCCTTCATGAGCTTGTCAGCAGCCTCAGCTCTTGGGAAAGGATGTGCTTTTTGTGGTGAATTAGTTAGCTAAGTATTAGCTCTGCTTAACACCACTTGTTTATTGTAATTATGAGCAGGGCCCTGTTCCTACCCACTCCCCACCAAAATCTGTCTTTCCCTCAGATGATAACAAAAGTAGCTGTTCAGTGCATGTCATGCTGGGCTGGGCTGCTTTTATGCCACCTTTCCATGCTGTATAGGAGACATTAAACATGGAAAGCGAACAGGCACTTTATGGACAAATGGTGAAAATTTAATAACTAAATGGGTGGCCTTGAACAGACAATTCCTGAAGACTTTATTCAGAGAAATACATGTCTGAATAATTAGGAGCCAGCACAATGCTTTCAGTATCTAGCTGTAAAGGTGTTCCCTTAAGCCAATAAAAGAAAGTTCTCCTTTTTCTCCATTTTTAATTTGCCTCATCATGGCCAGGGGTTTTTTCTACCTTCTTAGTTTAAGAAATACTTTGGATTTGTTCTATAGGTATAAAGCACATTTTCTATGATCCATCAAACATCAGTAACTTGATTCTTCATGACTGGACTATCAAAGGCTAATGGGGTGTGATTGCAACTTGTTTGAAATAGGTATAGTTGCTGTATTTTGTTTAGTCCATGAAAATTCAGTAGTTTAGTTTTTGCTTGCCAGGCAGTGTGTAAGATCTGTGCCTGTAGGTAAACATAAGCATATGGGGCAATGGTATTCCATTTCTTTAGTGATACTGGAACTATCACAAGATGTGTTTCTTGTTAATAGTGGCTTATAACTGTGATAAGCTTCTCAGGGGTTTCAGCCAAAGCAATTCCTACAAAACCACCTCCCCAGAAAAGGTTTGTTGGAGCACACTGAACTGCAATTAAAGAGTCGGCCTCCGAGGGCCAAGAAGATTATAGGGAGGTATTATTGGTCCAGACAGAAATTTTGCCAGGCCTTCAGGACAGAGTTATGTATCACTGCAAGTTTATCTCTGGTATGTTTCTACACCATGAACTTGGACAGAAATTCAAATTTATGATGAAATCTAAACTCTGTTAGGACTTCTGTCTTGAAATTTTTCCTGATTCTAACTAACACATAGAAGGATTTGCTAGTACAGCCAAGACTAGCTGTTTCTGGGAGAGGTACTTGTAAAAGGAAACAGTAGGCATAAAGGGCATGCTGTAATTTAGTCAGGTTATTTATGTATGCCTCTTAAAGAGAAAAAAGAAGGGAAGAAAAGAAAAAGAAAATAAATGTAAACTTTCCAGTTCCTTACTGCTGCCAATCTCAACAAACCAATCCTTTATCCATTCTGGAATTTTTATCAGCTTAGTCTCATATTATAAGGGAAAATGAAGTGAAGTGCACATTTTTTATATAATCTAATAAAATGTTAGAACACATAGTTTGCTGATATATCATGCAATGACCAATGTGCTCTGTTTACCACAGGTAGAGGTAGTGTTCCTTACCCTGATTGGCACCAGGCAATTCTTGCTGCTTTCTTGATTTGTTTGGCTAATAACCCACACCACATCCTTTTATGTATTTTCTCTCTAAAGGTTAAGGAGAGCCATAAGCTTAGCCATATGCTAACTTTTGTAGTGTATATTTGAAAGAATTGGTCTAAACTCCATAAATATAATTAAGATGAAATATATCAGGGCAGAGAACAACTTTGACTGTTATCTGCATACTGTACATGTGCAGAAACAATCAAAAAACCAAAAGTAAATTCTATTTTCATGGCTGATACCCAGATAACTGACTACAGAACACTCTATACCTTTGATTTTTTACAAATGGAAAAAGCTTAAATGAATTGAAATTGCCAAACAGTTTCTACACTGGCGTTATAGGATCTCACATCATAAAGAAAAGGCAAAACTTTTTTGTTTATGTCTCCAGAGCACTAATTTGATGAAGTAATTAAACAGGCATCTCATTTATTTTTGAGAGCAAGTGTTAAACGTGAGTATATGATTAGATTTTTTGCTGAATAGGTGGAAATGCCCCCATACTTAGCAGAGAGCAAAATAACAATGTCAGGCAAGAGTGGGTGATTTTCTTTTTTGCCAAACTTTTCCTCTTAAATAAAATCAAAGCAATTAAACATATTCAAACAGACATGTTTTATACTCAGGTTGGGAGGAGGAAATGAAAAAAAACCATGCTCTACTATTATTTATCAAAAAGGAGAAATGTAATATTTGTACATTTCATCACAGAGGAAAATGCTTTCAGGTTTACAGAGGAAAGAGTACTAAGAATATGTTCAAAATGCTCCCCTTGGAAGTAAAATGCCTAAGTGGACTGTAAAGTATGACCTCTTCTTCATTCCCCTTGGGGATTCATGCTGTTTGTTGTCTGTTCCTTTTAAGGCAAGATTCGAGGAGTTTCCCATTACAGGCAAGAAGGAGAATTCCTCTCCATGCTAATATAGTACCCAAAAAGCTCATGCCAGCAGCTTATTTGGTCATCTTTACAGTAGTACCTAAATATCCACATATTTATCTTCATAGTACTTGTAAGATAGGGAAGAGGTACTACTCCCATTTTGTGGCTGAAATGAGACCACAAAGTCCTCTCCCCAAGGGTGGTCAGGAGATTTGTGAGAGATGTGGGGTGTAGGAAGGAGGTATTCCATTTCTCAGGGTACTGCCTTAGTGGGTCAGCCTTCCTTTCCACAGCAACATGGAGCCTTATCCAGGAGCAGCAGCACAAACACTGCTGTGTGTTTGAACTAATTATGACATATCCCACCTCTTCAACTGTGCTGCACTTGGGATATGAACTTGGCCAGGTCTCATGTTCCCCTGCCCCTTGACTCCCTAACCCCAAAATGCAATGCCTCCACTTTTCCAAGCACTGAATTATTTTTATCATATGAGTGTACTTTCTAATTAAAACTTAGAGCACATCCAGTGTTTCTGTCTTGCTTGCAATTTCTGCTCTGAAGTTTCATCCCTTGATGTGTTTATGTAGGTGCTATTTACACATGTGACTGTATTAGGCTCTCAGCTGTACTGCTGTGCTGCTGTGCAGAGTTAAAGCTTTAAAGAGACAGCAGCTGTAAGGTGAGTTGTGTGACAAGTCACCAATGATGCTCAGATGTCAGGCATGAGTCATGCAATAAACATGGCAAGTGCCACTGAATATTGTAATTAATAACATAGCCTGATAAGAATGATGACATTAATTAACCATAAAACTATTGGTGTTGGAAGGGACCCTAAAGAACCCCTAGTACCACCCCCTGTGCCATGGGGCATTAAATGGTTCTCTCAAATTTATACAATAAGAAATAGCACTAGCACTGCAAAATGAAGAAAGTACATTGACTTAGCTGAAGTCCTACAGACAGCAACAGAAAGAACATTTGGATGGAAACATAACTAAGCAGAGATTCTGTAAATATTTCAGCTATAAAAAGCCACAGAAGTCCACGCTTTGATGAATTCCTGAGAATAAAAAGATTTACTAATGCTAATTCTAAAGATAGATACCTCTTCTGAGCTAACAGAAAGATTTTGGTGATAGAATGTTTCTAATCACAGTTCTAACATTTCTGAATTTATGAAGATGTGTAGAAAGTACAGACCTTATATTGATCTATATTTACAGAATAAATATGAATTATAAGATGCTGACAACATTCTGGCCAGCAGAATGGAAATAGTCTTTTTAAGTATAAATCATATGTGTGTCACTTTAGATTAATTAAGAACAAATTCAGGATGATATTAGTTTGTTTATTTCATTTTACTTTTCCATTAATGTAGAATTGATTCTGATGTTTGTCTTTTCAAGGTAGCAAGAAGGTAGCAAGAAGGATTTTGATAAGAGTGGGATGGAGTGGCTAAATCTAATTTGTTCTCCATATTGTAGCCATCTGAACATGGCAATATAACTTTTCTGTTCTAGAGTTCTAACTGCAATTAGTACTAAAATCAAATTTGCATGCATGTGGGAGAACTCTCCAGGAGTTAAGCCTACTTACTTTTATCCTTGGTATTTTAACTTAAACTAATCTGAAGTCATATGCCACAACAGTCATAAAACCTCTTTATAGGTAAGTTCCATGCTTCTTCTAGATTATATCACAGTGACAGGACACTCAAAGTGATCTATTAACTTGTAACTTCCAACATGGAAATAATCTTACCCATAGATAATTTCTGTGTTATATGTGATAGTAAATAAATCCTGTTTCCACAACTTGTATAAAGTATGGAGAATTTAACAGACTTAAACACCTTCACTGGTGTCCAAGTCATAGGGAGATGGGGATCATAGAATCTTGGAATTGATTGGGTTGGAAGGGGATCTTGAAGATCATCTGGTTCCAATGCCCCTGCTGTGGGCAAGGACATCTTCAACTGAAGCAGGTTGCTCAGAGCCCCATCCAACTTGGCCTTGAATTTCCTTGGGACTTAAATATTTCCTAGGGACTTATACTTTATTATTGATTTCATGTGGGATGACATCAGATACCATGTTCAGAAGCGACAGTCTAAACTTACTGAAGCACAGAGTTAAACAGAACCATTAGCTTTTGGAAACTGGAAAAATACCAGCCATTCCTTCCCTCAAAAACTGACAAATACAAACAAAAACATGAATTTACTTACCTTCCTCAGCAGATGGTTAATGCCTTTAATTTCTTAGGCAATAATAGTACAAGGTTGACTGGGATAAGTTTTATGTCTGGCAAACATTAAAAGGATATTTCAGATCTTAGCAGGATAGCTGGCAGGTTTAGTAGATACCATATTTGGTTATGAAAACAGTAAAACAAAGGATATGGTTATTTTAATTTAAAACTGGGCTTGAATAGGATGAGATCTGATGAAGAAAGATGGGTCAGATTTGTATGTGACTGATAGATACAGCTGTGTTAGAGATCAAAACTAGCAACAGAATTGCACAGCTCTTAACATCATCTTTCTATATCACTATTTTCAGGTGAATTTTTATTGGGGAAAGAAGTGTAAAAATATCTGAGGACAGATATGGAATGACAATGACCAATGATGGAGAAACTCAGATATGCTCTGACTCACAAAAATCGTAAGAGAAAATGAATATTTCATTCTACTAAAATGAGCTCTTCTTCAAAGAAAGATACCCCTGTGGGTTAATTTCCCCCAAAGATGAACTCTCCATTACTTAGAGGTATGAATTCTTGTAGAGGTCATTGAACATGAGTATCTCCAGCAGAGGACATGAAATGTGGTTTTCAAGAAGCCATGTATCCCCTACATGGTAGATCCTATTCTGAGACTGAAAAAAGACAGGTAAATTAAGCAGAACACGTAGAGATATGTTGTCAACTTATCTTCAGCTGAGCTGGTTTGCTTGAGAGCACACAGAAACAGCCTTGTTAGATGCAGATTCTACCTCCCAAAGAAGTCATATCAGCCAGCAAGCAGGCAATTAGCTCTGTGCTAATGTCTTCCCATCTACAGAATGATTATATTAACATTTACCCACCTCATAGTGGAAGCTGGAAGAGATAATTAACATGTGTAGTTATTTAAAGCTCTTTGACTGAAAGCTGTGCTAGAGATCCAAGATATTAGCTGATATTAGTATTTCTATACCCAGATGATTTGCTCACGTGTTTGCCACGTGCCAGCACAGAAACCTACTGGATGCAATGCAGTGTTGGACAGTTGCTCAGATGAGGTCAATGGTATAAACAATAGTTCTAACTGGCAGGGTGCTTTGGAAGATCCAACCATCCTAAGGCTTTATTGCAACTCTCTGGCTATATAGAATACAAATCAACTTCAATTTATGGTTCCATTAGCTCCAAACACACCAAGGAGTGATCTGGGAATTCATTCCAGCAATATTCAATCTCATTTTAGCAGATGTCACAACTCCACCTTGGACTGAAAGCTCAGTGTGAGCCAGCAGAAAATACAGTTTTAATATGCTGGATAATAAGGCAAATGCTGTTATTTGGAACTTCTAGCAGAGACACCTGCTGACAGCTGGCATAAAAAGGGCAATGACACCTGCTAGACACATTGCAAACAGGGCAGAGGCAAAATCTGATCCTTGCTGAAGTCAAGGAAAGATTTGTCATTGACTTGAAACATGCCAGAATTTCTCTTACAATTGCTAATGATTTATACGTGTTTCTGCAAGGTTATGGGTAGTTCATGAAATATTTATACACAGGCAGATAGCCATAGTGTCAAGTAATGGGGACACTGAGATACCAAAGGAATATTATTAGTGTAATAAATATCTAGCAGAGGAAAAAAGTTAGATCACACCTTACATTAAAAAGTGATTGATTCCAGAGTTTGATATCATCCCAAACAAAAGTTATAAACCAGACCATTCAGTGGTGTTGGGGAAAAGCACTTTTCAGTGCTTAGTTGGTTAGTAATTTCTAGTAGAAAATGTCATCCAAAAATATGGGGAAAGAAAAGAATTCCTGTGCATTCACTTGTGCAGCAGATACATTGACTGACTCCTGTTTAAATTTATGCAGATCCATGGGCTTCGATGGAGATCATAAGAAATTTATGCAAAGCAAGCTCTGAGGAGAACCAGCTCTGGTTTTTGCTCATGTATTTTGCCAAGTGTCTCCTTCTTCCTCAGTATTTTAGTATTGTAAGTCTCCCATAAATGTCTAAATTATTTTCTTGAAGTTATATTTTAAAAAATGGCAGCTTTTAATAACCTATCAATAACACCTCTGCATCTGAGTCTGCTAAAACACTCATTTATTCTCTAAAGGGAGCAAATTTGCATACAGGTTTTTGAGAGTGCTGGGATAATGTTTCTCTTGAAGTATTTTTTTCCAATAAAATCCCAGAGTGCTTGTTCAAGAGGTTGATCTGAGAGATGAACTTTCACAAGCTGAAAAAATATAGACTGGTTGTGTCTTTCCAGTGTATATATCACTAACTAAACACACAGATATGTGTTTTTATGTGAGGTTTTTGTGCAAAGCTGGACAAGAGCCTTACACCCTGTTTCAAAGCATGCAGAGTCATCAACCTGCAGCAACGGGCAGCCCTTCTGCTGTAATGTACCATGGTGAAGTACTTACTGCTTCCACTTTGGTGAGTAAAGCAGAATTAAAGCTTGTGTTCACATGAGGAATGGAAACTGAGTTGACTCTGGAAATTTTTTCCAGAATGGCTATTGCAAAGTGCCTCTATCACCACAGTGGAGGCATTAGACTAAATAGTCTGTGTTGCTGTGGTTCCTCTGGTAACAGCAGCTGCTGTCCTGTCGCAGTGATCCTATGGCAGATGAATTCACCAGTCCAGTTTCAGACAAAAAATTGTGGGTAACATACTGGTGCTTACGAAAACATAATATGGTGGTTTGCAGACAGAAGACCCCTGTGACTTCTGTTTTCTTCCTCCAATGTAATTGGTAGTGGCAGACTTAAAAGGTGACTGTGTTTTAAATGGAAGTATATGATCATATGCATTTCACTGCAGGTAACACAATTCCACCTGCTTTTATCTGATGCAATCACATCACATGTCATAATATCTTTCAAGTTTCAATAAGTACTCTGTTTAATTTTTCCTGCTTTATAGTATTTTCTTCCTAAATCTACCTCTAGATCCTGTAATACTCTTAACATATCTGCAAATCTACTACAGTAGCTACTTTATTTAAATAACAAGACTCCCCCTTTACTGAGGAATTAAGCAACCTTTGTTGGCAGCAGTCTGCTATAGTGCTTAATTCTGTAAAGGTTGTGCAAAACCCAGGCTAAACTATTGAAAGAATGTTTCGAAAAAATCAGAACTGAAGGTTTGCTCTGTTGCAGAGCAAATAAACTTGCATTAGCTTTTCAAAGCAGACCTTATTGTTCAATGTCTCTGGGGCAGCTGTTGCTTTCTCAGCAGAAATGCCTGTGATTCAGTTTAAACTGGTCCTTTGACTTTTTTTCACTGCATCGAATGATATCAGCAGAAAACTGTGCTGTACATGACCAAGAAAGTATTCTACAATATTTTAAGTAAGTCTGTCTTTACAGCAGAAAACTGACAGTAACATGAGGAGATTATCCGTTTGGTTTACATATGGATGCTGTCACTTCTCTCAGCCCAAGCAAGTCTTTGATTATTAATTAATCTCAGTGCCTCTCACAAAGAAGTCAGGGAGTGATCAGGACAAGTCAGTGTGAGCAACGGGCACAAGATCCCTCTTCAGGTCTCATGAATTGCTGTTGCTCAGCAGCAAGCTGATACTGCTGATATGAGCAGCCCAATCTCATTCCCACTTGATGGAAAAGGCTCTCAACCAATAGTGTAACAACAAATGTATGTGAAGGTGTAAATAACCCACTGAAAACAGCATTACCAGGTAGACTGCTGGTTTTCAGTCAGGATTTAAAAGCAACTGAGAGTGGGTATTGCTTCGTTTGAGAGCTGATGTACCACAACTGGAGAAAATGAAATGATGCCTCTGCTCTCGACAAAATGAAGTGCCTAACAGTGTCAGTTATGTAGTAATGCTTGTTAGAGCTGAAGACAACTTACAGCCACAAGACTTTCTAGGATAAGTATTCAAGTTTTGTTACTACCAACTTAGAGTTAGGAAAACAAAGGAAAATGGAAAGAATCGTTTGCCTGAAGGTTCCCAGCAAGTCCCTGGCAGTGCCAAACCTTAGGTCTTGTTGCTGAGCTCTGTGTAGAGTCAAGTATCTCTTTGCACAGAGAGGTTAGCAGCCTAGTTTCATTCCCACTGGTGGAAAAATTCCAATTCATGACAATTCATAACTTGGCTTAAGTCATGACTAGACACTAAGTAAATTTTTTTTTTTAATCATTCAATTCTGTACTAAAAAGCAGACTTGGACTTTATGTTTGTAGTGTGGTTAAACAACTGCATATCCATATCAGATTAGTATACATTAGTATATAGGTCTCAGCTTTTTAATTTTCCAAGAATTTAAGTAAATTCCTTATCTGTTTATGTGCTGATCAGTCTTCCATTACCAACATTTATATAAAGAGAATACATATAGATAACTTGAATCAATAAATAATATGTGTGTGCTGCTGAGACATATAATTTTGAAGGTGCAGTAATTTTGAATATTTATAGCATGTCTAGTTTCCCATTAATGTAGTTTAAACTTTAAAAAAGATCCTTAAACCTTAGTTCTCTTTCTCAATCCTTTCAAAAATGGTGGTGTCAGATATTAGAGAGTTAAACTGGGTGTCTTTTGTTTAAAGTTGTTAATGTCTATCTCATCTGTTCTCTCCTATCATTTTTTATCAACAGTGTGTAGTAATATGTTTGATTCCTTAGAAGAGAAAAAAGGATGGCAAAAGCAAGTAAATATGTCAGTTAAACCCCACAAGTATTAAGTCACCTCAGTTTGTTTGTCTGGTAAAAACTGGGCTCTCATTGGGTGAACCGAGGCCAGCTTGATTCACCACCAAAATACGAATCTGGATCTGACATTGAATTTGCAGATGTGCATAAGAGAAATCCCTTGAGTTTTAAAATAATTGACTTTAAGGAGAGGCAGGAAGAATGTAAACAGCATTGTTAAGCAGAATTAAGTTAATCAGTTACTGTCATTACTACTGAAATCAGTCTCAGTTTGACATTATGTTGATTTTCCCATTGTTTTGTCTAAATTAAGATTAAATTTTTTTTCAATTAATTTGGGTTGCACAAATCCAGGATGTTTCTGAACAATCTTCTTGCTTATAAACAACAAAAGGAAGTGATGTCATACATGAAGTTAATAACTAAGAAGTGAAGCTTTTTGTGTGCAAAAATTCAGTTTTAGAGCTTTCAGGGGAGAATGAGATATAAGCACTGACAGCATGAGTTGGAGTGAAGAGTGCTGAAATTATCAAGCATATATGGAAAACCCCAAGCATGTAATTATATTTTGTCCTTGTAGAGAATGCTTTCTAATTGTAAATTTGGGCTTTTGAAGGGGATGTTAAAAACAATGCTGTAGTGAAAAAACAAGACAATGTCTCTCTTTCTTGGCCGTCTGTTTATGTAGGCTGTCATCCAAAGCTGTCAAAGAATCAAGCCCTCTTAGCAGAGCTTTTCCAGGTGCTTTCTGTCTAGTGAAAGTTTACATACAGGCTGATTCAGAAGTGCAATAACTACAAGTGAATTACCCATGTTCAAATTCATTGACACTTCTGTTCTCTGGTATTCAGCTGAGCCACAGAGCATCTTTTGGGTCATTCAGATCCACAACAGCCCTTTAATGGGAGCGATGTACTTTACATGTCAACACAGACTAACTTATCTGGCTCATATTTTCTCTCTTGGAATGAAAGACTTAAAGTAGATGCCATTGTAATACTTGGCTTTCATTTAAAGACCCATCTACTGATGGAAACATTTTTAAACACTCCATTTCGAGATAATTTTGCTCATATGTTATAGATTTCTTCTATTCCTCTAGCAGGAAAAAAAAAAAAAAAGGGTTTTGTCTGATTAATATTTCAGTCTTATTTTATTCATGACTCCAAAGTTCTGAAAGTTCCAGAGCAATCCATTATGCTATCACAAACAGAAAATTGCACCTGTTTTTTAAAAGTAATGAACATTTATGTCTCACCTTCCTTACTTTTAAAAAATAGTCACTAGTATTATGAATGATACAAATGATGACAGTATGCCTAAGTTTTAAAAGTGTCTGATCCTCAGTTTGAGACACTTTGAGGCAATCTTGTTCTCAGAAATGGGTGGTCTGTACTTGGTGAAGGCTGGCCTTGTTGTGCTGTCTCCAGCTGGGCATTCAGAAAGCCAAATATCCAAAATCACTCTTTCCTTTGAATGCTGTGTTCCAGTCATCTGATGTGTGTGGAATTTGAAGCAGCTAAATATGTGCCCACAAACTGAATGACTGATTGCAAGAACAAAAATTGAAATCAGTTTTATAAATTATCAGTGATTGTTCAAATGAAAAATAAGTTACAATTCAAGAGTTGGAACCAACCTAAATAAAAGATTGCTAAGAAACTCTGTAAAAACAAGTCTGTCTTTAACAAATGTAATCAGTTTTATTATCACTGTTACCAAAATTGTGGCAAGTGGTCATGAATTATGGCAATTAGCCAACAGAAAAATACTGTCTTGAGTTAAAAAACTAGTGAATGCTATGATTTGTAAAGGGATATCTGCTTTTGCCAGAACAATCCCGAAAAAACTTTAGAAGGAAAAAAGCATTTGCTGCAAAAGCAAAAGAAAAGGGTCGACTATTAACTAAGAAGGGTACAGTTAGAGTGTCTGGGCCTTTTGCTTTATGAGATTTTCCAAAAATTCTTCCATTATTCACAGTGCTGCCTATCATGTCAAGAAAAGCCTGGTTTAAGCCCTGATATATAGTATAAAGGACTTTGCATGTTTAATCCATGGAATAGGGAAAATAAAACTTGTAATTATTAAAAAAATAGCAAACAGAAACAAGTAACCTCAGGTTTATGAGCCTTTGCCTTTATTGGCCATCAGTTGGACTCCTCTCAGCCACCTCAAGCTAATGTTGCATTGGTATAACATCCTTCTAATCAGAATGCTCCTTTGTGTGTAACTCAAGCACTGCTGTCTTCAGCTCACAAAATTATTGCTTGTTTGCTTCGTGTTTATGAAATTCTTTATCAAAATTATGTAGAGATTAACCAAGGAGCTTTGGCCAACATTTTCCAAATGTCATTGCCTAAAGCCTGGCTTCTTATCAGAGGTGCTGAGCATCAAAACTTTCTAAAGACTTGGAGAATGAAATGTTGTGCTCACCTGTGGCAAATCACAGATTTAAGTCCCTTAGTCCAAGCACTCAGTATTTTCATTTAGGGTTAGGGACTAGATGTTACAGCACTGAGCTACAGAGCTTCTATCACATGCATACAAGTAAGGTGAATATTTAGGGTACACTAATGATCTTTTAGAATGATGAGAACAGTAATACTTTATGGACATATTACATATTTATAAGGTATTTTTAATTCTGACTTTCTTCAGAGGAAATTGTAGGTACTGAGTATCTATCAGGAATGAGTTCCTGCATGAGGACATGATCCTCCCTGCATGACTTTCTGCTGGCAGAAGGAGTGACTGGTAGTACCCTTGCCTTATGCCTGCTGACCTGGAAAAGTTATTTTTTTAGCACCATAAATATTGCATAAACAAGGTTGGTGCCAGGATCAGCATGAGAGTTATTTGATTGCTTTCACCTTACTCTTCCTGGACTGGATAATTAAGGGAAAATAAATTACTCCAGTCTGCACTAATTCCATGGAAACCTAAAGCATATCACTAATAGTGAGCCATATGTGCCTGGGATCAGCTCTTCACCAATCAAACTGTGCCAGAAGTATGATGTACAGGGGTCAGGCTTTATAAGGTCAGGTCTGGATTAACTGTTTTATGGAACAGAATTAAGCAACAAACTTTGCTGTTGAGTCATTCTGAAAGAAGTGAGGTTAAGTGAAAGGGAGGGCTTACTTCAGATTTCATGTCTGAAGCCATCAGAGGTCCGGTTCAATGTGAGAAATGTAAAGTAGAATCCATATACATGTGACTAACTTCCAGGATTCAAGTATATTCTCAGCATAGCAGTGTAAGGATGGGGAAATGTTCATGGCAAAATGTTATTTCATTCAGATTTCAAAGCTTGCTTCACTACTCTGACAAGTTTTGATCTCCTTTTTTTAATATTTTCCTGCAAAATTTTTTTGTTTGCGTTACGTGAAAGGAACATCATTTCAAAGTCACACAGTAGCAATAAGCCTTTCTTGAGACACAGATTGTTTGTATGTTCTTACTTTCATTTAGCTTCAAACTTCAAGCATCACTACTCTCCTAATAAACTGATGTGTCTTTCATGTTCTTCTAGTCAAGTGGCCCCATCACAGGGGAAAGTTGTAGAAGTAAGGCATCTTTGAAGTTCAGGTCCTCTCACACTTAGGTGGCAGCTCCGGGTTGGTTTAAGGGTTACAGCTTCAGTCAGAAGTATGTGTGTTGAATTAGGCATCATTTTATTTTCTAACAGGCAAACTTTTTGTAAAATAACTTGAGATTTTTTTTTTCACATTGTCCATGCTAATAGATTTATCTAGTCCTGTCTTTCAAAAATAAAATCAGAGGTAATTATTCCTTGTTTTTGCTGAGAGAGTAATCATCTTATGTTTATTACAGTGCTTATGTATAGGCAGATATCACAAACTAGCCAAAGCACTGGAAGTTAATTTCTGAGTTGCCTACCAGTACATTTCTCTATGTGCAACTGTCCTGACTCCTTCTTGAAATTAGGCCTAATTTTACTCAGTTTTGTCTTAAGAGATAATTTTCAGCTATTTTCCAGGAGCTTATAGAAGCTTGTTTAGATATTCACTAGCTTTAAATGTTTTTAATGACTTGGAACTTGCACAGCATTTGAAAAACACTAAAAAATGTTCTTGATACTGAATAAATAACAAGAACAGATCACGAAAAACTTTAGATACAGGAAGAAACTAGTAGAATTGTGATGATAGAAAACACTTGCAAACTCCTGAGGTACACCTGGTCTCACTTAACCCTTCCCACAGCCCGTTTGAATGGTGTGTTATTGCCATCTCCCTGTCCTTAGGGTGGTTCAGAAGCTGGATGCAGAAGGGTTGTTTTGATACTTTGTGCTTGCATTTCTATGTAAATATGTTTTAATCAAAAAGATCTGGGGTCTTTGTTTTTGTTTCTAAATGCAAAAATCATATAGTCTTTTGAGGACATCCAGCTCATAATGAAAAATACCATATCTGAAAACTGGCAAGACAGCAACAAGAACTTTTTTCTTCCCACTGTGCTTTTGTGGCTTTCTCCTCATTATTGGTAGAGCCAAGAAGCTACAGCCCTAGTGGGGCCATTTTGGAGCTGGCTGCAGCTTGCTACACCTCCTTCTTCTAAGTGGTAAGTGCTTTTGACTCCTGCAATATTGTTTTAATACTCATTTGTTTTTCTCTGTCACACTTAAGGAGACAATAAAAATGGAAATATGAATTTCAGAACCAGAATGAAATGCTAAGGCTTTTGAAGTAGATTTATATTTGTTAAGTGTCATTCTTCTGGGGGAAAAGTAATAGCAAGTCTGCATATTTATATATATATATATATATCAATGTTTTTTAAAATTCATGCTGATAACATATCTGCCATACCACACTTTGAAACACTAACTGAGGAATGATTTTCAATCTTTAGGCCTCTAAAAAGTGCTGTGGTTTGGTTTTGTACTTTTGGGGGAGGGGAGGAAGGAGGGAAGGTAGGATGAGCATTTGACCCTTTCTGAATTAATTTGCCAGCTTCCCTATTCTCTACACCATAGATGCACACACTTTCTCCATCCTGTATCCATTAATCAAATGAAGGCAGAGATGTTATAAAGGTACTGGTTAGTGCTCCTGAAATGGAAGGGATTATATTAGAATTTTACATCTTATTTGGTAGGTCTCCTTCTGAACCTCATACTTCAGGAAATCTTGAAATAACCCTGAAAAATATGAATTACATGTAACTCAAATGTAGTAGGTTTTGAACAGGTTAAAAAATACTTTCCAAAATGATCAACAGCTTTATAATTTTTAATGGCATGTCAACCTCACAAACACTACCAGGGCTACCTCAGCAGGTGACTGTAGAACATGGAGCACAGGGAACTAAACCTATTGTGCTTACTTGTGTTTGTCTGTCTCCTCCCAGGCCTGGGAGGGAAAGTATCTTGTGTTCCTGCTCTGGGGAGATGTCTTTTACCAGCCTATAGGCAGAGTAATCTATCTGATGTTTCCCATGTTCTTCTATACCATAGAGGTGGATTTACATAACATGAAGAGCCATGTTGCACCAAATGCTCTTGAACTGCCTTGATTTGATGCCACCCAACTCCATTTTACCATTCTGAGTCTGATAACAAAAAATACTGTGATGAAGAATAAGGCATTCATAATTATAATGTCTCTGTTTTTAAAGAGTTAGCTTAAAGAACATAGTTCCTGTTTCTATTTTTCATTCTAAACAGCCTCTGGTGGAAAAGCACCTAATATTGTGGATATTGTGAACTGTGTCTATACCTGACTCATCTTAAGCAAAACTGTTTTCAAGAAAGTAGGCAAAGCCCTTATGAACTGAGCCCTTATGTGGATGGTTTCCATATTTTAGTAAAAGCTTGAAAACTTAATGCAAATGCTTGAAAATGGTGAAGCTTGAAATATGCCTGCAGTGGATGCAGATAAGATTCCAAGTCACAAAGGTAAGAGAGATGGGACTCTGGCAGTGTGTTAAAAGGAAAGGTATGTATTGCTGCAAGAGGCAATACTGCTTATGACAGGCTGATGACCACTTTATCTCTTTTCTGCAGTCTGACTACATTCTCTGGTGATTAACTGTTTGCTTCTAAATTTGAAGACTTTAACATTTTAAAGGATGTTTTACTATTTTTAAGGCATTCTGTTACTAACTCATTTTGTTTAATCCCCAGGATTAAGTAGGACTAGATAAAAAAACCAAAACATAGAATCTGGTATTTCAAAAAGTGTAAATGTAGTAGAATGCACGATAAGCTTTCACGTGTCTACTACATGTACAGCACTTCTCAGCCAAGGTTTTTTTTTTCTTTTTTTCCCCCAGTAGTGCAATAATTTCTTCACCTTTTCTTTCAAGCAAACTCAGTACACAGTCCTCTTGCTGGACACTGGCATCTATTTTCCATCCTGTGGGACATGTGTAGATCAGAATGATGGCTGCTCTGTTGTTCTGTCATCTGTTTCATTACAAATCTGAAGTGCTTTAAATTGTCTTCCGGATTAAAATGTGTTCCTAAATGGAAGGTTTTGCATGAGGAAAAATAAATGAGCAGTGGAAAGGACTCACTCTGTTTTTAAAAAGGTAGATCATCAGGCTGTTCTCCTTTCACAAATTCTGTGTTTATCTTGACATTGGTCTTGTACCCAGGTAATGTGTCCCTGATTTTGGTGAGGATGAGGACAATATTCAAAAGAATTTAGAAGATAACACTTTAGTACAAATGAAGCAAAAAAGCCATCTTTCATCTTTTTCTAGTCAGGATTTTTTATGATTAGGGTTCATATTTTGTCACAGGGTTTACACAGAACCTAACAGATCTATAGAAAAAGTTTTGGAAACAAGCATTCAGATCACTTAAGCCACTTTGAACACTTCTTTCCCCACAGGACACAAGCTGTGGTAGATCACTGGAACTTCTTATTCAAGGGAACATGTCAAAACTAGGTTAACTAATGGACTGAAGTTGGTAAATTCTTCCATCATGCTCAAACCCAATGTAACATCCACGTGGCTAAAACTTTATCCATTTTTTGTGAGTCACTAATGTTAACAAATGGTAATTTCAAAATGGGATATAAACTCCTATCCCTGTCTGCTTTTTTCATAATGAATTATTCTTGAGATTTTTTCCTCTAAGACCAACCTATTCCTCTCTCTCTCCCTTGCTCAGTCTACAGCCTAACCATGAAAATATCTGCTTTGTTAATAGAAATTACCTTTAGATGATACCACGAGAGCTTTAGTCTGAGTTAGTCTACAAGGGAGTCCTGGCCTGATTTTACATGACTAGTTAAGCCAATGAAAAATGTTGTAATGAATTCTGGTTTTCTGCCAATGGAGATCACCCTGAAGCAGAATGCTCGCTAAAACTGAATTATGTGTTTATCATTTCTATTTAGTATCATTAGTCTAAACTGGGTCCTCGAGGAATAGTCTCATCAAAGAGATATTCCCTAAAGAAAAATCCATTATTCTGGAACATGTAACTGTCCTGTGACACTTTAAAACAAACAAACACGACCCAAAAGAACCCAACCAAACAGGCTGATGTTTGGAAGATGTGGTGTTGGAGTGGAAGACAAGAGTAAGGTCCTAAATTGTAGTGTCTCACTGTTCCCTTCCTATCTCAATCAATAGTGAGGAAGCAGAATTGGATCCCTAATGGATCCTGTTTATGTATCACCCAAGATAGCAAGATTTGGATTTTCCAGGTTGCTATGTTAGCAGCAAAACCAATGAATTTTGATTTCCCCGGGATTTGCATTCTTCACTTTCCTGAGGCCAAACTGAATGACTAACAGATGAATCTTGTCTGCCTTTCCGTCTGTGAAGATGCCAAGTTGTGTCTCTACCCACTGCTCACCCACTGACTTTCAGGAACTTGTGCAAGGATACAGTTTTCTTTTAGACTTTCAGGATGAGTTTCAAATTGCCCAACAATCTCAAAAGTTATTCAGGGGAGGAATAGATGGATAGACAAGGAAACATCATACCAGATAAACACTTCTTTTTAGAAGAACAAACAAACAAAACAAAACAAAGCCCAAACAAACAAAACAATAAAAAGAAAGGTAAGCCCTCATGTTTTACTTCTCACAAATAACACAGCATTAAGGACTTCTAGGATACTAAGTCCTGCTATCCATGCTGGAGTCGGGCTAAAACTACTCTGAATGGCATCTGGCACCAGTGAACATGCAGGCTCAGCCAAGGTAGTACACAGACTATCAGAATCCTTTAGCATTTTTGGTAGGATGGTGAGGAATTACAGACCTTGCTGTTGGAAATGTGTGTATACTGTTTTGAATCACACCTACTTGTAGAAACATTCCAGATCTTCAGAGGTGCCAAAACTTTTGCTATCTAACTTGGCAAATGTATCTCTTCACTTTTCTCTCCAGAGTAGGCTCTTGGTTTAGCTTGCATATCCTATACAGTGATTTAGCACTTTTTAAAAAACTGGGTTTTTTAACATCTTGATGTAATTACAAAAGCATATGTGTATCACTTAATCCTTTAAACCTTTCCACTGAACTGAATTACATTACATTAAATTAAATGAATTACAGCCAACCATATGATCACTTTAACACTGCATGTATATAAGGGTTACTGCAATAAATCAGATGACTTGTTGGATATTTTCCCCTTTGCTTCTGCTTCAAAATAAATTCCTAGTGACTTGGAAAAGGTGACAGTATATGCTTGCAAAAGCAATGCATGCAGCAAGCAGCTGTTCTAGTAATACATTTTCAGAAAAGGTTGCTTCAGGTTAAAGATTACTTTGGTCCTGTTTCTGGTTCAACCTCTGCAATGTAAGAAAGCTTTTCTTTGAGGTAGAGGAGATGAGTGAGTCACTGTTTCTTGTGACAAGGGTATAGGACTAATTCAAAAATTTTCAACTGTGGCAATGTATTTAGGTGAAGAAGAAATATTTGGAGCCAAACACTGCCAGAAAGTTAACTTGCAGTTACCTACCCTACTCCTTTGCTTTACAGAGGCACTGGACTGTGTCTTCCTACACAATTCTTACCCTGGCCAAAAAGCAGGGATGAAGTGAAAAGTTAGAATTGCAAGGGAAAGATTTCAAATGCTTCAAGTGCCTTAATTTTGACATTGTCATTCATGACTTAATGCAACGTTTTCTTCTTTTTCCTTTGATGTTTGTGTAATGAATGGTCCTGTGCAAATAAAACCCCCATAGGTATATCATGATACCAACAGAATTATTGGTGCTTGGCCTCTCAGTTTCTGCTGCTGTAAGTACATATGCAATTCCTGCTTTCAATTCCTGCTTCATGGCAGGGGAGCCTGCAAAATGGTGTGTCTTTGCAAGACTAAAGCACTGGCTCATTATGTTGCAAGGAGCTCCAAGATCTGAAATGAAGTTAAATGTTAAGGGCTATTTGGCTGAAATGACAAGTATCTGGACTCAACCTCTACAGCCTCACTCAGCTGAATACAGGACAGCAACAGCAGTTAATTCTGTTACCTTTCTTACAAATGTAATGTCAACAAGAGAAGTGATTGTCTCCTTTTTTTTTTTTTTTGAGTTGGGTAGCAGAAGCAACATCCTGAACATGGACTAGAATTGATTCTGAATTGGACCACAAAAAAAGTTTTCTTGCTCAGTTAGTGTTTATTTCCAGATATCCTACTATTATTGCATCTTTAGCCATTTATCTTTTTCTTTTCCAAGATGTGACTCACTGAAGTATGTTTCCTAGCTGCACTGCAATCTTTGTGGTACAAAACAGAAACAGAACATGTCTGGGTTTTACTTCAAACTTCATCTCATAAACATTGTGCAAAGACCCCGTGTAAACACTCTAATTGAGTTAGCATTTGAACTTACCATAGATTCATCCTTTAATAAATTTAAGGTCTTACAGATGCCAGTAAACCAGTCTGTTTCATTTAGCACACTGAAGTCACCGTAGAAATAAATAAATGCTAATGTTTTTAAAGTTTCATATCCACAGAAAATGGTGAATGGTGTCCCAACAAGTGATGTGAAAACTGTTGTATAATCTGTCCCTATCACGTTATGAGAGGACTTTTGCCTCCTGTCAGGGAGCACTTGTAGTGTGACGTTTTGGCTACATTTATAATGGGAAATTACCCAAGTATCTAGTAACAGGGTGTTCTGGTTTAAATGCAGAATTTTCTTCACTTTGAAGGGTGGGTGGGATGTCACATTGACAGGTTTGTGAATCCCACTGGCATCTGATGGAGGACTAAAGGTTCTAGCTTGGAATATAAAGCTCGTTAGTTCAGAGCTTGCTTTCTTACTATACATTTAAAGTGCCATAAAGAAGAATTGATTCAGGACTAAATAGTCAAGTGTTGCTGGGTTTGAAATATTTTCTAGAATTTTATGTGTTAAATTACTTCCTTCATGGAAGAGTAAATGTGTGCTTATGCACAGAAAGTAAAAGTAGCTGTATTCCTTTTGTTGTTTCTATAATTATTTCCTGCCCTGTCTTGTATTTAGCAGTGGAGGTAGAAAGACAAGTTTGTTTCCTTTCTCTTTGGTCTGGCAAAGAAATGACTCAGAGCAAAAATGTGTTGGCAAGTCCAGTGACCTGTGAAATCAGTCAGAAATCAGATGAATCAGCTAAGGAATTAACTGCAAAAATAAATTACAAAATATTAAAGCATTCTCATTGCTGCTTTAGCTGTGTTTCTGCACTGGAATCTTTCTATTCACTATTCATAAGAAAAGCATAATCTGAGTTCCCCTACTAACCCACTAAAAAAAATATGAACTATCATATACAAATTTACATATAGCTTAACTTATTTTAACATTTAATTTGAAATGTTCAATAGACCTTGCCATGGAAGTGGGCACCTGCTTTGAGAAACCTATGTCCGAAGTACAATTGTAAAACTTGGATGAAATCATGGGATAAACCCAAAATAGTTTAAAAAGAAAGGAAGGAAAGAAAGACAGCCACTTAGTTGTGTGAGTACAGGCTTGGAGTTCAGGTCTGTATGTTTTTGTTTCTCTAAGTTTTTTAGAGAATTTGCATCACAGAATATCCTTAAAGAAGAGAAAACAGTGCATCTGATAAAATATATCTCCCTGATTTGAGTGCAGTGTTCATGTCGCATGGACAACGCAGAAGGAGTCTGAACATCATGCAAGAGCACACTCCTATCTTTGGAAATTATTCTGCAGAGACTGATTGTGTTAAACTAAATGCTGTAAAAATCACTGGACAAATACTACTACATAATGTGTAAGCTTTGGCAAATTAAAGAAAGCAGATTCAAATTTGAGGTCTTCCTTCCCTGTCAAAAACCCCAGGGTTTATTTTTCTTTTGGAGAAACCGTCTTGACAGCATGAATGGAGGGTGAAACAAGTGAAAACAGTACCTGCTTGTAGCACTGCATATTTATTTTAGCAACTCTTAGGTGGTTTGCAGAGCTTAAGTGTCATATCTGACAGAGAAGGGAGACCAAATGTTATTAGCCAGTATGTTTGCTTTGTGTGGGAGCTACAGTCACTGGAATTTTTTCTTAGAGGACTTGACTGTGACCTCCACAATCAAAAAGTGCCCTGTGCTTCTCACACTTGGGTGATGTTAGCAATCATTCACACCCAAAGAGCGACAGTGGTTTGTGTAGCTGTGTACAAAGCTGGGAGGGCTGTGGTTTTCACAGCATTGCTAAAATACCTGACCAAGCTCTGCAGGCTGAGCTGGTGCTGCAATGGACAGCACAAACAGCAGTGAGTTTTCATCAGCTGTCATGGCCTCTACCACAACTTGCACTTCTAGTGGGTTGGGTTCCAGGATGTAGAGCAGCTAAGGAGTTGGGATGAAGCAGCATCCATGACATAAATGGCATGGAATATCAACTGAAACTTAAATGGAAATTCTTCATGTCAAGCTGCCTTCTGTTGGAAGACCCATACTGACAACTGCTTAGCCACAAAGGTTTTCAATTGCTCTGATCAATATAAAATCCCCCAGGCTTAGTAAAGAAGGTGGTTCACACACATGTAGTGATACAGAGTCAATAAGCTGCTCACAACTGGGTTAGAAGTCACCTGCCTTACAAGAGTTCTGTCTGGTGAACAGAGATTCTTTTGCAGGAGAAGGGAATGAACCAGCTTGTAATCTGTCTCTGCAGCGAGTCTTTCCAGGAACAACACAACTACATTATAAAGAAGGTATTTTAGATGTGAAAAAAATATTATAAACACATTACAGTTTACTTGATTTCATCCTCTTCACTGAACTGTTGCAAGGCAATGCCATCACTGAGCCTGGAAACTCTTGTGAAATATTTGTGAAAATGCTTGATGTGCTTATTCATGGAAATTTGGATTTAGAAATCTTTTTTTCCCTCTGCTTTTATCAAAGTAGTAGCTCAAGCTGTGGAATCATCTACCCCAGCTAGAGAAGGAAGCACTCTCTCCATTCTAAAGAATAATAAGAGGAAAACAGGAAATGTACCTCAAGGAAATCTTCCTCCTGTGTTCTTAAAGATTATGGTTTATTAAACAGACTTCATCTGTTTTGCTAGGGTGCACATCAAATAGCTTTAACCAGTGTTATATTGCCCACCCACATCTCTGTTTTATACCTACCTACCAAACTGATTGTGGTGTGTTTGGGGATGTGTGGTGAATGGGTTATTTTTGTGGGGTATTTGGGCTTTTGGGTTTTGCTTTTTTGTTTGTTTTTCTGGTGATAAATTCCTTAATTAGTAGATACACAAGTTCTTTGATTTCTGTGACTTAGGAAAAAAAGAAGCTTTTGCTTTTTGTGGGTGGGACTGGAAGTACTGTAAGTACTTAAAATTCTTCCTCTTTTCAATTTTATATACCTCGCACAAGTGCTGGCAAATATCTGATTGTTTTGGTGCTTGTATAGGAGAAAAAGCCTGTGAATAGCCTGTGAATCTGATTTCTCTTCCCTCTGACTCTTCAGAATTATGCTTCTCTTGATAAGTTTTATGGCTAACCATGCATTTGATTGAATAGCTGGAAATACTACAGATAGTAACTTCCATGCATAGCTCTAAGGAAGAGGGTGTTCCTTTTTTTTTTTTTTTTTCGCAGTTTCTGTGACTGTTGATTCAACAGAGAGTATTTTTTTTCTTTTTTTAATCTCATCACAAATATTGAGTTGATCTTAAGGTCTTTGCAGTGTTACTGTGCTTTGCCTTTGCCTTGAAGCTACTACCTTGAGCCCTGACAGCAGGAGCCTTGCTCAAGCTGCTATCCTGTCCATAAACATAACCTTCACTAGTTATGGTTGTTCCTAACTTCACCTCTCATCAGAGTGCAGATTAAAATTTAGTTTAGGACACCTCATTGTTTGCTGTCAAGAACATTCTGTGACATAGGTGAATCTTTCCCACTCAAATGGGACAAGTTTTCCATTGCTTTCCCAGGAACTGCCTTTCCACAATTTACTAGGAGAGAGCTAAATTTACCTAAAAAACCTAAATTTACCACCAAGTGAAGGTGCACAGATATGCTCAATGGAAGTTCTCTGCCCCTTCCCAGGGAGTGCATCACGGAAGCAGGAACCATTGTGTGCTGGTGGGACCAATGATTACTGTGTTGCTAATTAATAATTCAACTGCAAAACACTCTAAATTATTTTCTTCCCCCTTTTCAAAGCAACAAGTATATATTTTTCTATTCACATCAAAATTTTAAAAGCCCCATTTTAAAGCTGACGTACGTTTTAATATAGAAATTGGATGTCAGTTGACGATCATCCAATTTTTGGTTGTTCAGGATAAAAATCATGCACTTCACAAGACTTTTGTTCTTCTTTTTTCCTTTTTAATGCTCTTACAGTTCTTAAAATGAAATACAAAAATATCTTATTTTTAGCCTGTTTATTTTTCACTCCAGATGTGATTGTCTTTATTCTCACTAATTTGCTTTCATTCCTGAAATTGATGCTGCTGAAGTAAGCAGCACCCAATATAGTTCCAGTGAAACATAAAAGACACTGATTTAGCTCTTTGAATTTTAATTGAAATAAGTTACTGATGCAGTTTTTCTGGCTCTACTTCTTTTCCTAAAAGAGCAGCAAAAGATTTATTAAAATTACATTGCCTTGTATAAGTTACAAGTTATAGATACTTTCCAGATTTCCACAAATTACTTGTGGAAGTATTTCCTTTTCTTTTTTGGATACTTTAAACACCTTCAAGAACAATTACATTAAAAGAGAAAGTTCCTTCACTGTCAAAGGGATTCTGTCAGAGACACTAGAACAAAGTGGGACTGAGACAGTTTGGAGGAACTAATACTCCAACTTTGCCCCTCCATTTGTAATCGGCATAAATGTGTCAAAACAAAGGACACATCCAAGAATATTTCTATCCCTTCAAAGACCCAGACCAAATTACAACCAAATTCTTTCATCATTTTTGTTTTATATTTGGCCAGTCTTTTGAGTTAGGTAATGGAAACTTAATCCTTCCCTGCTGCAAACTGTTTTGCAAGACCAATGACTATGAAGTTCACCTTCTCAAATCTGAAGAACAAAAAGATATTTAACATTTGTTGTTGTTCTCACAAAATATCCCTGAGTACTCTGGCAAGGTTCTTTCAAGACAAAGCTAAACCTCTAGTTCAAGAATGACATTTATCATGACCTGTAGTACAATGTTGTCATCAAGGTAGTAGATTGTACTGCTCAGGTTAAAAGACTGTATTACTCAATCTGACAAGCCTAACACTTCCACTCAGTAAACTACACTTGTATTCCTTCAGATGTCTAAAACCCTTAGGCCATATTTAGCCCGTGCTCCTTAGGAACCACCAGCTTTTGCAGGAACTACAGAGGGATCTCTTCACAAACGCACATCAGGATTTCACAATGCTGAGTCTGCACACAGCCTGCTGAGTGGAAAAAAATCTTTTCCCACAACTACTCTGTCAATAACAGAACTGCTTGGAATGAGTTGCTGTGGGCTACTGTGTCTATAGCATGACTGTGAATATTGTACCTAAATGTGATACTCTGCTGAGCACATCCATCCAGTACAGATGGATTTGTAGTCAGTCACCACTGGGCCAATATTTTTTCTCCATATTTTTCTGCCTTCTTCAGGCCTATTTCTTATGTCCACTTATTTAAAGGGAAAAATCACTTGTGACATAGTACTTATTTTTCACTACAGGATGTTCTTTCAGCAGTCCTCCTAACCTGATCTGAAGCAATCAACCTTTGGTTTTAACAGATACTCTTCCCAAAGTCAACACTGAAGAATTGAAAATGTTCCAGGGTGGTTAAGTATCTTTCAGATGCATCATGCCCAGCTGGCACACAAGGATCAGCAAAAGGAGCCTACTAGAATGTTCACCTAAAATTGTCTGCTATAGGTTTCCTTACTGTGGAATATCCTGTTCTGGGAATATCTGTGTCCTGTTGGCAGAGTGTCCCTTCTAGATTCCTGAAAGGCTCTTGCACTAAGGAGGAGGAAGAATTCTTGAGTGGAAGAGGAAATGAGAAGAGACATGGAATGCTTGATTGAAGAGAGGGAGGATAAACCTACCTGACAGAGTGTGCCAGTATGTGTCCAAAGGAAATGCTGGAATCCCCCTTCTCGAGGGACTTAAACTAAGCATTAGAAAATGTACTGCAGGAACAGCAGGAAAATGAGATGGATTACCTAATTGTTTTCCATCTTGTCTAAGTCTATTAATAATCCAGATCTCTTTAGCTGCTCTTTTTCTTAGTAATTTCCAAAATATTGTAAGTTCGGAACTACTTATTCGGAAATAAATTATATTAGTAATTATTTATTTTAACCCATCAGGTCTGAGGTGCAGCATATTCTATAACATACTTTCAAAATTTGTAGCTAGGTGTAATACTAAACTCAGGCAAATATATATAGATTCAGCTTCTTTCTACAGTGTTTATCTGCAGTTTTGGGGGCAGTCACTCAGCTGTTTAGTGGTGTGTATGAGTAATTCTGTGCACGTAAATCTGTAAAGTTTGCATAATAATCTTTGAAGAGACTTTGAATTTCCTTCGTTCTCCCCCCTACCACAGATTTTTCCTGATATATCCATACAGATACTGGGACACAGCAAGTGTCCCAGTATCTATATGGATGTTAGTTAGCATGACAAGCATACACCACCTACATGTCTCTAGCAGGCTTGGTAGTATTCAGTCATTTAATAAGGGAACATAAATAGAAAGGATATTATTGCTGAATTGGAAATTTAGCAAGTTTTGTTGTGCTGTTCGCCCGCAAGATTTAAGGTAATTTACTTATGCAAAGAGCTTTCATCTTATCTTTTCCTTATTTCTATAGCCCAAATACAGTGTAGTTTTTATGTTTCTATGTGGCTTCTGATTTTAGTTCCCCATTAAGAAAATTCTATATATAAGCACGTGTACGCTTTCACAAATATTAAACAAAGTATCAGGGAGATAGTTAATTCTATCCCTGGTGTGAAATGTATTACATTGCCTTAGCTCCAGCCATTCACAGACTGAGATAGCTGAATCAGATCTGAGGACTCATACACAGATTAGATAAGCAATGTGGATGTCTTGAACAGCAAGAGTGTAAGTTCTTTAAGATGGAATTCATATATCCTTGAGTTCAGGGAGATGAGCTAAGCAGACTTCAACACGCTATTTCTTCACAAACAGTAACCAGTTTATCATCTAACTCCTGTATTAAGGATTGTATCACCAGTGTGTTTTCACACAAAGGAATTGAGGCACACAAAGATTGTACTCAGACTTCTAAAAGCAGTGGGTGCCTTTGCCACTGATCAGTGGGAGTATTCAGGGCAAGTTATGTGCCTCACGAGTGTGGGTACAGATTTTGTATCCAGGTCCTGCATTTGAAATGTAGAGTTTGGCACACATAGTAACTTGACCCCAGAAATGTCTTGTTTCATAATTTACTCAAACAGAGAGATATAGCTCATTCTAAAAGCAAAATACCAGCATTAACTTCTGTTTAGAAGAAGTAGTATCAAGAAGCTGTATCCATCTAAGTATCTACCTGTAAAGAAGAGAACTGATTCTCTTTTGGATGCAAGGCATTATGTTGACTTGTTTAGGATAGACTTTCAAGGCTGCAATAATTGCTGAAAGCCAGTTACTTTTGCTAAACTCATAAAATTTTTAATCCCTTTGTGAATCTATTATGGAGAATTTGTATTAGTCATCACAATGAGAAATAAAATTTTTTTAAATGTTCATGCTAGAATTCGTGATGCTGTTTAGTAATTTGAGAAAATGGGCTTTCATTTAGCTCCTGTCACAGTGAAATTCGTACAACCCACTCAAAGCAAGAGCATCCATCTGTAACACAGTATGTTCTTAATCAGAACAAACTTACTGTGAGCCAGGGGTCAGTCAAAAAAAGAAATAGGAAGCTTGCAGCTCTCTTTGTGAGCTTCAATAAACCTGTCCATCAGTAACTGTTCAGCAGTTCTCTATGTTGCAACAACACTTAAATAAAATTTCAGTTAATTTTAATTTCTTCAGTAAACGTCTGTCCTATATACCATAACTGTTCATGAATCAATTATTTTGTGTATATATTATAACTCTTGAAATAATGTTTTTTTAAATAGATACAGCTGGAAAAAAATCTTGGGTTTAGGACAAGAATGGCTAAACTAATGAATAGCTGATAAAAATATTAAATAAATGTTACTTCATCATTTAGTCAGTACATTCAGACAGTAACAATAAAGTTGTACCTGGACGAGCTAAAGGGAAATAAAATAGCTGAGTCATTTTCAGTTCTGTCTAGCACTATTGTAAATTACTGAGCTTTTTCTAAGAGACCTGACTGATGTTTGAATAGTCCTTTGCATTGGGGAAGATTCTTTTTCTGAACTGAAAACATTTTCAGTCTTTTAAACTTCCTCCTACTTTTATGCAGTAGAAGTTTAGCTACCCTGAAGCACTTCAGGATAGAACAACACACTTCTGCTTGGTCTCAACATAAATGAATTTGAAAACCTGTGCCTAGCAACCACAACAATAAAATGCTATTGGTTTTGGTTTTCTTTTTCTTTTTTTTTTAAAGGTGTTTTTTCAGCAACACAACTTTAAGTTTGAGCATCTGCTGGAGGGAGTGATTCTTATTTTTCTAACAAAAACATTATCTTTGAGGCTAGCCTCACTCTAGAAAGGGGAAGTTTTCAGGCTGTTTCAAGCATTTTGACAGTCTTTCTTATTTTCTCCCTGCCCATGCAAAACCATGAATTTACCATTGAAGATGTGATTGCAAGTTCACTGAGCAGAGACTTTTTCTAAGTATAGGTTCAAGCCTTTTAAAAACATATTTACCCTAAAGAATGTGCAGAACCTTTAATATGCTTATGATTGCCAAAAGCAGGGACTTTTAATGTATGCATGTGAAATATTCAATAAAAATGAACTGCTGCTCCAGCTCTGAAAAAAGACTGTACTGAGAAACTTTGCCAGATGACACCAGGTCGTGAAGTGCTTTGTGAGAAATGTCTTGGCCTGTTCTAGTTACTGATGAAATTTGCTTTCCACTTCAGTAAGGCCAAAATTTCACAGTTGGATGATGCCCTAGAGATTATCAAGAACACTAAGAAAAATTTCCCATCACCTCTGATTAATTACTCAGAGTAACAAGTGTTCCCCTGGGCCACGTTTTGTCTCAACTATAGATAAGCATTGCTGTGTGAATTTTAATGAAGTGCAAACTCTGCAGCAAGCAGGATAAATTCACCACTGCACCATGTGGTCTTGTTGGCAACCTGGTAACATAAATCTAGAATAATAGCAATTGCTCTCTAATATAAAAGTGATAAGAACTTTAAGGATTCAAGTGTATTTTGAGATGGGGAGGATGAAAAGAGGGGAGAATAACACTAAAAGAGCTTCAGTAGAAATTAATTTCATGTATAAGAGTTATTTGTAGAGGAAATTGTGGAATATTGGCAGGAGCATGATATCCGTGAAAAATCTCCAATCCTTTCTACAGTATGAATACTGGGGTTTTTTCTTGTTAAATTTTTCTTTTAAATATTTTTTCTTGTTCAATATTTCTTTTTTTATCTTTCTACCAGTTAGTGCATTTAAAGTATTTACTAGTGTCCATAAGAATATACAGCAGGTTATCCAAAACAGATGAACAGATGTGTTTTTTTAATTAAAGTGCTCTTTTGTTATAATCAATATGTTATAGCATATAATTAACTCATGAATATCATGATTACATCAGGTTAGTACATTGAGAATCATTCATAAAAGTTAGGTCTGTTGGTAGATTTGGGATGCATGTCCTTCTTCACTTGGTTAAACAAAGTCATTGCCTTTCCCAACATACCTTGCCTTGTTTATATTCTCACACTGAAGGAAAAAAAGGTATTTGTTTAGCTATGCAAATGAAAACTCACTTGGGACATACTTTTGTTTTTCCAATTCATGTGTTTCAGTGTCTTTCTCCCTCCTTTTTAGCCCTATGCTGAAGCACAGCTTTTCTTGAAATTGAAGTGGAGGGTGTACATGTTTTGAACCTTTTTTTTTCTCTGTTATTTGTACAGAACACAAGTTTGAAAGGGCTGGAATAATAGAGACACAAGTGCCTCTTAAAAATCTGCATAGTTTCAAAATTTTGTGTAGACTTGTGTGTAATCCTCCAAGAACTCCTCTGTGAGGAGGGAAGCATAATTTGTCTCTTTTTATAGATAGCAAACACAGAAGTGGAAAAGCTACACAACTGTAAAAACAGACATATGGTCCCTAATCTTTGATACAAAATGGATCAAGGGTGGTGGTGGAATAAAAGAACAACCCGAGCAAACAAACCATCCCAAACAAAAAGAACCCAACCCAAAACAATTGCCAGAAGACCTATCAGGTTTACTACTGAGTTTGTCCAGGGAAAGGCTTTGATGATTCACAAGTGGCTCTTGAGCTGCCAGTCTTTTCACTTTGCTTGCTGTGCATGTAGTGCTGCCCATCACCTGTTGTTAATTATAACATCCTATAAATCTAATGTTAGAAGACTAGCACTGGGACACAGTGCCTGCCCTGGCTTAATGGACACTCTAGGAAAAAAATAATTTTTCAAGAATTTATTCCTGGACGAGCTTCTATGAACCTGGCATTGTCATGAACTGATACTTCTATTAAGAAAAACACAAGTGAGTGCCTTTAAACAAATAAGGTGCTGGCTTTGTACAATCATTGTGGTTTCAAACACAGTATCAAAAAACACTATGATGGGAAGCTATCATTTAATAAATCAAAATACCTTACTTAGTAATAAATATTTTTCTTAGAAACCACAATATTCTTTTTTCTGTGGATCATATGACTTTCCAGTTCCTGAATTTTTTTACATTACTGGAGTAGCAAAGGAACGTGGGAAATAACTCTGCATGGTGAAATCATTCAGTTAAGCTGTGCCTACACTGTGGTTAGAACAACTTAAAAATGTGTGATTTCAGGCATAGGTGATCAAATTATTCCCTTTTTCAGGTAGTCACAAGTTGGCTGAATTGGGCAGTGCTGCTTTTCTGAGATGAGGAAAGTGTTTAGTTTTGACAAAATAATTTAAAATTCATTTCTTAGCTTTGTATTCTACAAAGAGGTGAGCAGTATTTCCATCTCCAGCATGGGGAAAAATTTCCTGCCTGTATGGGCTCTGAGCATTAAAAAAACCACAACAAACTTGTGAAGGCCATAAATTGCTGCTATTGACTCTGTTCTATGTTGGCTGCTGTTCAGGTAACTTCCACTTATATTGATAAATCAGCCTTTGTAGTTAGCAGTGAAAAGAAAACCAGTATTTAAAATAAAAATAAACATGAAAGAAACTCTACAAAGATGTAGATTCTGCTCTCAGTGACAGTAGTCTAAATTCAGGTTTGGTCTAGACACAAGTACTGTAAAGACTTGCACATAAACATCTATAAGAAACATACTGTTGCATTTACACAGATGTATTCTCACATGTAGAATTACCTACTCACATAAAATGTCAAATTGACTGGCACCTATCTATTGACATTACCACAGACTATCAGGTGAGCTGGTCTTAAATTTTTAGCAACAGGCTATGGAAACATATATGCACTTTCATACTTGCATGCATTTGTACATCAATTCATACATAAGTAAGTTTCACCTAAAGAATACAAGTAATAAATTCTTCTGTAAGTAATACTGCTCCATACAAAGACCTTCAAGTTTCCCAATGTCTGTTAAGAAAGGCATAAAAAAGTTTATACAAAGTCTGAAGAATCACCTTGTTTTACTGGAATTCTTTTTATGATGCATTTCTCATGCAAAGACCACAGTATTCTTCCATTTTTTGGTTCCATAATTATTCAGTATTCTGAAGTTTTGTGTTCCTGGGTGTGAGATTCTTTTTCTAATGAAGTGGAATGTGGATATGAATATATTTGTATAGCTTCAATAACTTACTGGCTTTGCTTGCTGGTAAAAATATGCCTTTGATTATCCTTAAAACTCCCAATTCAACCTTTGGGGAAGTTGAGCTATATTTTTTTTTGCTGTTCACATGACATGGTGTGCATTCTAGCTGAGATCCAAGGCACTGTACAGTGGACTCACATCAAAAGAGAAAATGTTGTAGCAGACCTTGATTGGAAACTAAAATGTAACTTAAGGAATATTAATAACAGAAAGGTATTGAAATCAGAGTTCTGGCTTTAGGCAAACAATTTTTCAATGGTCCAAAATGCTGGTTTAAGAGATGGATAGGACAAAAATTGCTGAAAATGTATAAGAAATATGAAGCCTTGGAACAAAAATAAAATTGGAGTATCATTTGTTTAACAGACAGGGCTTTAAATGACCTCAAAGAACTATGCTCCATGTTGGTTACTGTTTTGTAATGGAATTCCATTACTTTGAAAGCAAACGTGGAGCCTGCAGCAGCTTTGTTAGATGCACTTATAAGAATATATCTATCCATCCTCTAGCTGATCTTCCTGTGCTCCTAGCTCTGCATTTTGTTTCTTTTTGTATTTTATGGCAACCCACTTAAATCTTTAGGATTCCTGTTAGTATACTATGAATGTTGTGCAATGCTATTCGGGCAATGAACAGAAAACTGACAGTATCTTGATTACTGATGTGCCAGGAAAGGAAAAAATACTTTCTGAAAATCTTTTTTACATTAACTTGGTTCTGAAGTTAATTATATCTCTGCATGCTTATGGGCAAGCCTCAGAGCCACCTGCTTAGTTTGTGGGTTTTCTTGCTACAATTCTCCAGCTGAGTGCCTTCCTGTCTGCATCCTAAGCTGCATGTTCCTGTAACACACTGTGCCTACATCAGCCCTGTGCTGTGTGCAGTTCCTTTCTCGAGGGAAAATGTGACACTGTTGACCAGTGACTGGGGGGCTTTCAGAAAGGCAATTTTCCTGCTGAGTGAGTCATATTTATGAAGTAGGCCACTGTGGGGATACCTATCCCAATAAGCAAAAACTGATCTCAATTTGTGTCTGAAAAGAAGTTGATGTCCTTGGCAAAGTCTCCCTCTCTTAGGATAATACTCTGACATCTTCTGGCTTTGTGAATGGAGAAGTTATCATCTCTGGCTAGAGGTCAGCATTCTCATGTAGTTTCTACCTTTTGTCTCTGAAGATTTTTGACAAGATAGATCCTTTTTGATGATGATAATTTTTCTTAGGAAATTAAACTTCAAAAGACATGTTAATTGTGTTGTTTCAGCATTAGAGTTTTTCATTAATTATGTCAGAAAATTACCTCAGCTTAATAGGAGAGTACTTCACTATACCAATTCTGATATCCAGACTCCACATCCAGTAATGAACAGATCATAACAGTGCTGAGTATCAAATTTGAAGGATTCTGACAATCTGCATTTTCTTTTCTAGAAAGAGAAGAAAGAAAGAATGCATGTTAATAGCCTTCAAAAAGGCAGGAGAGCAAAAAGATATTTTTGACTTTACTTGAATAAATAAGCTACTGAGAGTTTATTTTATTTTCATATTTCATATTTCTATATTATCAGACATTAATACATGAAATAAACACACCACAGCCCAGGAAAATTGTGTTTAAAACTGTTAAAACTCAGGTTACAAAGGCACCATGAAGGGCTCACATTTTGGTTTGTTCTGTTTTTATGAGTAATATCATCTGCGTTCCTCCAGTATGCTTTGGTGCAGCTCTATAATTCACAGAAAACTATGTGTTATTTTCTCACTGAACTACTTTATATATTACAAAGGATCATTATTTCTAGTTGTACACAACTAATTTTTCTCTCCTCAACAGCAGTCAGTTTCAAGCTTGGTCAGAATTTTGAAAAAGCAAAAGCTGGAAAGATGAGAGAGAAAATTGAAATACTTCAGTGTACAGTGTAAACTCTGGTTTATCACAAAATACCAGACAACAAATTGCATCAACCAAAGCCTAAAACCAAAGTAGTTTTTCCCCTGCCTCATAAACGAGTAACAGTCGACAGCTCTGGAATGTGCACTCCTCTCCCATGAAAACATTTTTCCGCTCTGCCTTTTCCAAAACTCAGAAGTTCAAAGCTAAACTACTACATGTTATAAAAGAACAAATTTACCATGACACTTAAACAAAGACATGAGTCAGTGTATTCAGATTTCTTGAGGGAGGAAGGAGTTATGTTTCTTGTTAGGGCAAGGTCTGCAGTAAAGAAGTTATTTTTATAGTTTTATATATCTCCTTATAATTATTTATTCACGCAGATGTTCTGTTTTACTGCACAGTTAAAGCTGTAATTCATGCCCTTTTTGTAATGGATATATTAATTGAGGTTTACAACATTTCTCCTCAGAAAGCAAAATATTAACATCCTCATTAAACAAAAGGGCAAATGCAATCACAGACTTTAGGAAATTTGGTTCACGATTATTTAGGATATCCATGGCAGTCTGGGAACTTCAGCAGTTTCTCTTTGCTCTGAAGAGTGCAATTTGTGTTCTTGGGAATGGCATGAGCAAGGTGGCTAGCATGTATGTTAAAAACATAAAATGAGGTGGCTGTGGACAAAACAACCTATAACTGGAAGAAAAAGCATGTGATTTTGTGTCCTCTTGAATGTGAGATGTAGAACGTAATAGATTAAGCAGCTGAATTGCTGTATGTAGTTTTTAAAGCTGTCTAGGAAACTTGGAACACCATTTCCATTTATTTGGAACAAGTGGCTGACTCATTTGTCTGCCTTGAAAAACCTCTACGAGTGTTCCTGATTGGAATAAGATGAATATTCTGAAAGTCATTGCTCTTGTGAAACAGGAAAGAAGTCACAGAAAGTCACAGGGCTCCTGTTAATACTGAGCCTCATTGAATGTAATATCAATTTGGAATATGTTAAAGGAGGCAAACTTCTAGGTACTATAGCAACTTTAATATGTCCACTCTTTCAAGCAGATTGATGTGGCCAAGTCTTGTCCTTTGTGAATACAGAATTTGGGATAGCTTGATCAAAGGTCTGCTCTGGATTCAGACCTTTGACACTGAAAGTTATATTCAGTAGGATGGAACCAAAATTAGAAAATCCTTGAGCATGGAGAAAACTGACATATCAAACTGTATCCAACAGCCCTTGCACACCATCAGGATTCAGTTTTCCCTTATTAATATGTAAAGATTTATTAGGTCAGTCTCTAAAAGCTGTGTTGAGCAGCTGTAGAGACAATATGCTCAAAATGAGTGGCACAATTTTTTTTCCTTCAAATGCAATTTTTTGGGGTTTTTTGCCTAGCTGGTTGCTTTACCTATAGTCATAAGTACTCTTTAGCCTTTTTAAAATCCCATCATATTGTACAGGGTAATACAGAGAGGCTTTAATGCAATTAATAAATGGGGTTTTAAAATTTTTAACTTATTAAATGGCAATGTTTCGATTTTTCATGTATTTTTAGAGGCCTTTAACCAACTGGACCATTGAATTTAATGTTGGTTTATGAAGGAGTTCGTCTGTGAAAAGTAACATTTCTAGTAAGGGAGAATGTCACAGTCAATTTTGTTGGATACAGGCATGTCATACTGATAATAGTGCCTAAAAGTACCAGTCATCCAAAGAGGTGAACCTGCATTAAGTGGCCACTGAGTAGATGAACCATGTTTTGTTAGCCTTTGGAATAAGGACAAAAGTAAACTTTGTCTGATAGACAATAAACTCATTTAATTTTCAGTCATTATGCATTAAATTGTCAAAGTTACTAAGAAAGCAACACCAGGATATAAATGTCATTGAGCAGTAGGGTGCAATTAGGAGGCAGTGCCTTGATGCAAAGAGGGCAGCAGATGAGTAACAGGCCAGTGGTAGCTGTGCTGGCCTCCTGTGTGCAAACAAGGATGAAAAGGGGTTTGCTCCCCACTTTCCCTGGAGCCAAACACAGTTCTCACCTACGAGCTGCTTTGTTTGGCTACGTGGGCAACACAGGCAGCAATGCATGTTCTGCACCAGTCAGAACCACAGTTTGGGCAAACTCAGTACCAAGCAGTGCAATAGGATTATACAGGGGAAAATATGTATTCTCTTGGCCCTTGCTTCCACCTCCCACATTATGCAAGGGAGCAGGGAAGGGACTTTCACCAGAGGTTAGGAAAATTGTGATTTATAACGTTGGTGGCAGGTGGAACAGGAGAGACTGTGGGATCAAGGGAGCCAAGTATTTTAAACATCTGTTATAGGCCTGTGCCAGATGCAGGATACCAGACAAGATGTGCCATTTGTCTGTTCTTGAATGGAATTTCCTATGTCCCTAATACCAAGCAAACTCTGTTTATTTATAATATAACTACTTCTGATTTTGTAGAGATGATATACAGCACATTTCATCTTTTTACTTTCAAAATTACATTTAACACTTAAGAAGTTATTTATTTAGCTGTGTAAATACAGTCAGGAGACTGTTTTGCTTTGTCACGGGTGAATCTGTAAAGGCTGGAAAACTACTCAGTTTAGGGAGGCTGCTTTGTGTAGTTTCCTGAAATACAGTTTTCTTTAATGCTTGTCTGGGTTAAAAAATGGGACTCTGGTTCTTACAAGACCTGTGTCAGGCAGTGATTTCAAGTGATCATTTGCATGGGCACAGAGAGAAGAATGATTTGGGAAATGCTGACTGTTCTCTCCTGACAGCAAATTTTCTTTCAATTCTAAGTGATTATATTTAATAAGTAATTCCAATTATTTCCCAAAGGAATAAGCAGGAACTTCAAAGCAAAATGTTTTCTCAGAATATGTAAATTCAAAACTACAGCTTCCTAATGCAAGCATTAGTAATAAAAGGAAATGTCTCCCAATTATTGGAGTGCATTTTTTGACAAATTTTGTCAGAAACACAGACTTCCCAGAGTAACAGCACCTCATAATGAGACTGATTATCTGGAGTTGATTATCCTACCTTTAAGTCTCTGTGCTGCCTTGTTAATACAAAAGACATAAGCCACAAAATACAGTGAAAAAGAAGATACAGAGAAAAAGTCAGTGCTGATATATATAGCTTATATATATAGAAAAGCAAAATGGAACAGCCCTTCTCTCCTAAGACCTGTGCTCCACAGTATTGCACAGAAGGGTCTATCTTCTGCATTTCAACCTTGCTTACTGTCAGCATCCTTCCAGTCACCACTGGAATTCCTGTTTGCTCTTGCTCCAAAGGCACATCAGGCTGGACTATTAAACCTGCCAGCCTTTTTCACGGGTCGTTTCTGGTACCTCTGCTCCAACATTACATCTCCCCATCCTTTACCAGCAAGCTGTGTCCTCAGATTATCTCACTGCTCTCTGAACTAAGACATTTCTTTGAACTATTGCTAGATTTTGAGTTTACAGGAGATGACACCCAAGATAGACTTCTTGACCTGAGCCCTCAGCTAACCCCAGATTTTTCACTGAAATGCCTTGGTTTCTCTTAGACAGGAAAAGAGAATTTAAAATAAACAAAAATCTGCAAGATGGAAGAAGTAAAAAGTGTAGTGACGAATTTACTAGCAAAACCATAAAGCCCGCAATACAACTAATCAGAGACCAAGTTCCTCCAGTGATATTCCCTCCAATTTAAAGTCACAACATACATCAAAGCATGTGCAGTTAACTGCCTGCATAAATGTGCTTCATGAGCTCATCCTTTCCTTCCTCACTTTTTCTGTTTGTAAAGCTGAGGCTGTATTATTAGACTGGGGCAGTGCCTTGAAGTCTAGCTTCTGACAAGAGATGTTACAATAATTACTGCAGCAGATCTCAGAATCAAGTGAAAGCAGCCATTCAACAATCAAAGTACAAACCACAATCATCACTTATGTTGTGTGCCATTGCAGGTATAGAACCAGCAGAGCAGAAAAATGTTCACACTTGCTTCTAAATGTAATCCTCTGTTAGGAAAGTATCTCCCTCCCCACCCCACCTCCAAAGGTTTTTCCAGTACACTTTGCTGGTTTTAGCTGTAGCTAGAAAAGATACAGCTGTGTTTTTTGGCTTATACAGCTTGAAGCTTAAGCTCAACATTCAGCAACAGCTTAGTCTGAGCTGTTTTACAAAACTATTTTTCTGTAAACATTTTCATTCAATAGTTACCATGTGATACTTGTGCTCCCTTAAAGCATCCTAGTGACTGGGTGCCTTATCTTCATATTGCCAGAGTGGTCAGATACTTACTTGGGAGGTGGTCTGAAAGCTGGGGACAGAGGTGAGACACAGAGCATTTAATGAAACCTGGATTTTGACATGGAGTCCTGTGATAGACAGTCCAACAAGCTGCTGCTAAGTGACACAGAGAGCAGCATCTCAGCTGGCAGCTGAATTAACATAGTCAGTTTGAAGAATTTTTAAGTTAGTCTTTAGCTCATGGATTTGAAAATCATTTGCAAATGAACCCCACACAAAAAGGCATAAAATAGAGGACCCAGGCTGGGGCTTGGGGGTTTTGCACACATTTACACTTTCAGATACTCAGATCCTTGCTTGAGGTTCAGGACAATCATAGATGTAGCTAAATCATACAGTGCACAGAGGCTGCTTTAAGGAGACTGCTGCTTCCCACAGAGGTAAAGTCCAGCCAAGAATAGCATGTGTTTCCTCCTCTGCATCTAGCACAACTGCAGCTAAGTGGTTGCTTATGTTCAAAAATGAATGAAATATTCAATGAAAACAAGAATCTTCACTGACACGATCATTGCTTCTTAATCATTACACAAAATAATGTTGTCTTGCCCAACCATGCCTGGCTCTCTAAGAATAATGGAGACAGGACAGTGTTTGGATAGCTGCTGCTTTTTCTGAAGACTGTGCCTGTTTTGGGGGCATGTTCACAAAGGTTTTAGCCCAGAAAGAACGAAGTACATCTGGAAAGAGCATAAACCAGGTTGCCAGACTCTGGCACTGCTACTAGAAATAATTCTTTCTCAGGAAAGTACCAAAATGTGGCTGTCTGGTTTGCCCACAAGTATCCGGGCATTTTTCTTGGCAGGCATGGACACTGGCTGCTGTTGGCATTTTGATTGCTGCCCCAACTAGTGTCTATTCTTTCTCTGCTGAGAATGGAAGAATACACTTGTGGTTAAATCACTGGCCTAGGGATTAGGCGAAGTGGTTCTGCTCAGATTTTAGTCTGCATTCTTGGCTGGGTCACTTAAGCAAGAATTTTGAGAAGTGCTCAGCACCCACAAATGGGATCAGATTTTTCATAAGCTCTCTGCCTCCATTGAGGCAGTGGCCAGATGATCAAAGGAACTTCTTAGAAAATCTGTCTGCAAGTGTCATTGTGAGAGCTACTGGGTGCTGATCACTCATGAAGATCTGGTTCTCATTGAGGTGCCCAGATGGGAATCAAACTCCCCATCTAGCTCCCATCATAATGGGAAGACACTTGAGAATCTGGCCAGGAGTAACCCCTTGAAATGCTACACCAGTAACTTTCTATGTGCCTCAATTTCTTCTAAAAGGAGAGTGATGTTGCCAGGGTGCTTAAAAGGATAAAGTTATTAACCTGCTGTGTGTGAGGTTCTTGGATGCTTCAGAAGCCAGGAAAGGGAGGTGAAGCATTTCTAGCACAGTGTCTTTGCAGACATACCAATCATCTGTGTAAACAGGACTGTGTTAAAGTGACTGGAGCAAGAGTCCAGGAGTCAGCTTTGCTCTGTGTACAATTTAGAAGCCTTCAAGTTCAGGAGCTGCTGTTTTTTGTTTGTCTCAAACCCTTGATCACGAGTCAGGGCTTCACCATGCTAGGGGATGTAACATACAGATCAAAAGTACTCAGCCTTAAAAATCTTTTTGCTGAACAAAGCAGGGCCAGGAGAACAAATTGTAAAGAAATGATTAAGCTGTTCAATTCAGCTGTTTGCCTTCTGAACTCCCTGTCTGTTGAGTACAGTAGTTTTATAATTTTCTTTACTCACATGATATTTCTTTCCTCACATCTCACCCAAATGTTTGGTGTTTTTTGGGGGAGTTTTGAGGGTTTAGAATTTTAATTTTACAGAACTGGTTACTCTTATACTAGATATCCATATAATCCATATACACCAGTACCTTTTGCAGGTGGGTTTTTGGATTTAAAGATATTCAAGAACATTAACTTCAAAATGGAACTTTTTTTTTTTTTTTTTTTTTTTTTTTTGAGACTTACAGTGGCTTAAGTTTTGCCTCCAGATGTGGACAGTCTGAAAGGTCCTGAACTTCCTGTAGTGTGTGCTGGAGCAGCCTTCCTTCTATTTCTGAGCAGCCTTCCCTCACATGATGTGACATTTTCTTCTTTCCAGCTGAGAGTGCAGCCCGCCCCTCCCTCAAGCCCCTTTCATTTTTGGCCTCCCAGCACCATCTGTGCGAGCTAATGCTGCCCAGATCCTTCTCCAAGGGGCACCGAGGGCTGGCACGCAGAAGCGAAGCCCCGGGGCTGTATCTCCGAAACCCAAGAAACCTCAAATGCATTGTGTTTCCATAAATGCTCCTCAGCTGACTGGGCTCTGGGGAGTTTCTGCTCTCCTCAACCCTTGCCTCTCCTTTGGGAATGGGAGGTTGTGAGGGAGTTCTCTCTGTGCACTGCCCCTGTGCAGGAATGGTGCTGACCTTGGAGCATGAGGGAACCACAACCAGCCCAGGAGGAGAGAGGGGCTCCAGGCAAGGGGCCCAGCCTGACTGACAGGGGCCTTGAGCCAGGGCCAGGCTTGGGCTGGCCCGGCCTCCACCACAGCCCGGTGAGGGTGAGATGTCACCATGGCCTGGTGAGGGTGAGATGTCACCCTGGCCTGGTGAGGGTGAGATGTCACCACAGCCCAGTGAGGGTGAGACGTTACCATGGCCTGGTAAGGGAGAGATGTCACCCTGGCCTGGTAAGGGTGAGATGTCACCACAGCCCTGTGAGGGTGAGACGTTACCATGGCCTGGTAAGGGAGAGATGTCACCCTGGCCTGGTAAGGGTGAGATGTCACCACAGCCCAGTGAGGATGAGATGTCACCACAGCCCAGTGAGGGTGAGATGCCACCACAGCCCGGTGAGGGAGATATGTCACCATGGCCTGGTGAGGGAGATATGTCACCATGGCCCAGTGAGGGTGAGATGTCACCATGGCCTGGTGAGGGAGAGATGTCACCACGGCCCTGTGAGGGTGAGGTGTCACCACGGCCTGGTGAGGGAGAGATGTCACCCTGGCCTGGTAAGGGTGAGATGTCACCACAGCCCAGTGAGGATGAGATGTCACCACAGCCCAGTGAGGATGAGATGTCACCACAGTCCGGTGAGGGTGAGATGTCACCACGGCTTGGTGAGGGAGAGATGTCACCACGGCCCAGTGAGGATGAGATGTCACCACGGCCCGGTGAGGGAGAGATGTCACCATGGCCTGGTGAGGGAGAGATGTCACCATGGCCCGGTGAGGGCGAGGTGTCTCCACGCTGCCAGGCCATGGCAGCTTTCCTCAGGACCATGTTACCAGCAGGTAATGGCGGTGGAGCAGGGTGGAGCCCTCAGGGTGCCCTGTGGTTTGGTTTGGATTTAGAGTAGACTACAACACCATTACAACTCAATATTCACTAAATGCAATCTGCTTGTTGCAAAGCATGGAATATGTAAAATTTTCTTAAGAAAGGATGTTCTTTAATCTTTAATCTTTGCATACTTTCAAGCCTAATCAACACGAAGGGAGATTTAATCCACCAAAGAGAGCAGCTAACAAGCAAGATCTAAGTGACGGCCAGGGGATAGAAAAACTAATGACTTCTTGTTAGAATTGCCTTGTTGAGATTTAGGCCTTGAGGTTAAGGTTTAGGACTTCACATGCTTCTGTCATCTTAGACCTGGGGCAAGGTTAACAAAGCTTGGAAGATTGCCCACTGATCGTGGACACAAAGAATGCAGAATGTACAGAGTGCAGACACAAACTCCTGCTATCTTCATAGCTTTTGGGCATTGGATACATCATTTCATGTTTTCCTGAACTCTCTCTATTTATAAGTAGTTGAGAGAGGAAAAATGTTCTCCTCATCGTGTCTGGGGGCAGAGAGGGAGAAGCTAGGATGGAAGGGTTGCTGCACCCCAAGCTGAGTGCCCCCAGAAAGTGCCATGTTACTTCCTCAGTCTCCTTCAGGTCTAGGGGTACTGCAGGAACAGCTCTTGGTCTCAGCTGTGGTCATTCTTTTGGAGGGTAAGGCTGTGTTTATGTTGTGAATGTCCATCAAGCTAAAATTCCAGCTCTTGAAACATACTTGACAAGTGGAGCAATGGAAATATAATAGGTTTCTGTTTTCTTATTTTTAAAATACTTATTTTCATGAGATACACAGTAGAAAGTTCAAAGAACATGTAGCAGAGAAAATGCCTTTGAGCAATCTCAAATTGAATTTATTTTGCTTGTCAGTTCTTTTTTATTGATCTCTTGACAGTGTTTAGCATAGAAGTGAAATGTGATGTTGAAAATAGGGTATTTCAAAGATATTCATTGCAAGTGAATTCTGAACTCAGTGAAAGGTAGTTTTTGTGCTTGAAATTTGAGTCAAAGAGCTATCTTGTCCCGACTGTGGAACAAATATTTCATAAGATCATGTGCCAGAACGAACCACCTCCACTTGGCTTTTAGACATTGAGTATTTGCAGCTAGTTGCTTAAGAGCAATCTGAAATCGAAATGGAATGAAGGTGACATTACAAAACATACCTGAGATAAATTAATTTCCTTTAAACTACAATTTAAAAGTCATCTGATTATATCAGTGCATAAAAAAAATACTCCTGTAGATTACTCTTTAATCAAGTATGACCACTGAATGCTAAACATACAGTTTTCTGTATGAACAATGTTTTTAGCTGAGACTAGTAATGAAAGCTTAGGGAACAATCCTGAAATTGTCTTCCATGTTTCCTGATGTAATAAATTGTGCTCAGATATACAAAAGATAATAATAGTTTGTTGGAGTTCCTAAGCATAAAAACTACGAAAAATCCTAGCAGTGGCAGCTTGGACTGTACTGCATAGACATCCTGAATTTGGGTAGGATGGCTGAATGGAGGAGAGCAGGAATTCCCATAACAGACACAGAATGTCCAACTATGGCACCACTTTATTCCGTGGCAGACAGGAAGTGCTGCTGTGTCTGCACCTCTAGGAATTCAGGGCAGAACAGTCTGGAGCTGTCTGCCTGGCTTTGCACGCGCCTTGTGTACGCAGCAGGAGCTCAGATCATCATGAACACCTTCACTGCAGCCTATATTTTGAGCTGTTCATCCATAAAGCTGGGATAAGATGGGACAGAATCCTTCCTGTTGTTAGTTCACGTATGCAATTGCTACTTAATAAATAGTCAGGGTAGCTCTTCTGAAATAACATTCAGCCTGCAATTACATATTGAAGTACTAAGGCTTGTCCAGAAACCTACAGCAGCATATCACAAGGTGTACCCACAATGAATGCTGCAGTCCTGGAGTATCTTCAGTCAGAGCCTAATAATGATTACAGCCATTTTTGAAAGCATAAAGTCTGTCCATTCACTGTAGGGCTTGTGTTCTGTTTCAGTGTTCTTTTTTTTTTGCTACCCTGAGTTAAGCAGAACTTGGCTTTGATCCTTTAAATCCTTCTCCCTATCAGCTCAGCAACCACAGAGGCAGTTTATTACTGAAAGAAATCTAAGAATCAGTTTTGGCCAGCATTGTCTTGGAAAGTTCATTTTATTAACATGGTTTTGGTTTTATTTCAAAAACACTTTGACAAGCACTGACATTTTTGGAATCAGTAAAGCACAAGAGACTTACTCCTAAAGGCCCAAGCTTTGCATTTTTCTACAACAAGCAATGTGATGTGCTACTATGGTAAATTCAATTCAAGCCACTGATTGTAAGGAAATAAGTACTGAATGTTGTCCTTTTTTTCCTTCATTTTCTAAAATATATTTTGTGCAAATGCTAGTGCTTGTGAGATATGCTTCCTTAATTGCTCTTTGCTTGTCTGCTTTTCATCTATAGTGCAGGTGGCAGATCTATCAATCTAAGTTTATCAACATAAACTTTCCTCACATGTCTGCTTTTATTGCTTAGCTTTAACCTAAAGCAGATACCTTATGACTTTTTGCTGAGATTTGCCAGCAAGGGTCCCAGTTGTGTGTTTTACATTAATATCCATCAACTGAGGGTTCAGCTAAGATCACCTACTTCATTTAAAAAGGAATACTAGGAAATATCTGAACCTTTTTGTTGTCGTTTTTGCTGTTTTTCTCTGAGGCAAGCTGAAAGAGAATTTCTGGTCTCTGAGAAATATAAAGACTCTTTTTCTGATACTGTGTTTTCACTATAACTCCATGCATGGTGGGAAGAATGGAAGGTCAGAACAGAGGTGAGTTATGTGCTGGCATTAGCAGACTTGACTGCTAGATTTCTGTAGTAGTAAATTGATTGTCTTTGGTTTGTGTGTCCCTGGGGCTGTGCCACCTTCCATTTGTCCTTTCAAAAACTATGTTGAGTGAGAGACAAAGTAATAATCTCCATCCCAGAAAATATGTATTACATACATGTGTTCTTGCTTCATGCAGTAAGAGCGAGTTTTGTTAGAAACTTGTTTTACTCTCCGGAATTTTTTGTTGCAAAAATGGTCAGATGATTTGGTTGGAGTTCCCTATGCAAATCCACAGTGTGCTAGTGTTAACCTCTTACTTTCAGAGTGAAGAATTCAGCAGTATGTTGGTCTGGAAAGAGTGGCTGCTTTTTTAGTTAGCAGGAAACATATGCTGCAGATGTTTCAAAGTTCTGGCTTTTAATATACCTTTGATATCTACTATGTCAAACTGTCAAGCTGTTAGTTTTGACTCATTCCCCCTTTAATGGGATAGCTTTAATGTATCCTATGCATTGCCATGATAGATTCCTATCAGCTGAAGTAAACTGGCATAGCTGATCCAGGAGTTTGTGATTTTTAGTGCTGTGGATATTTTTTAAAACAAAATCTCTTTCTTAAGTTTACAGTACATTTTTTTTTCATCTCAACTTTATTTCAAAGTGACTGCATAAATTCTATGACCTGTTTCTTTCTCCAGTTGTGTAAACAGGTTATATAGGCCTTTTCCTACAGGAATGGAAAAGTAGTAGTTAGGTTCTTTTTCTATTTTGTTTTGAGGCAGGGTTTTTGTTAGTTTTGCTTTGGGTTTTTTTGTTGTTTTTTTAAGGTTGGAGTGTTCTTTTTGGTACCATTTACTTCTTACTTGCAAATGTGGAGTTCTCAGAAGCTGACATTTTGAAGTGTTACACTTCAGGATTGCCAAGAATATTTGCTGACTGCCCAAATGTCTCTAAAATGAGGGTAATGAGCACACACACACATTTGACTTGAAGAGGTGGAAAAAGCAAGGTGTGCATGTGATGCAGAACAGAAGGATGCCCTAGCTGTGTAGAATTATGAATGGCATAGCTGCTAGCATTCTTCTCAAATCCAAAGTGGGAAGTTTCTTACCTACCAGGAAGTCCATATTATTTTTGAGTGCCCTCATGCTGAACTCAGTGTGGTTGTTGATGAGACCCCATGAAGAATGATGTCCACAGACGTGCACAGACACCAGAGTCATCAGTTCACCACAGGCTCACAGCACTGGGAATAGAACTTCAGACCTTCGCCTCCGCAAACACAGCTGCTCATCTGGCCTGGGCTTTGTAGCCAGCAGAGGGAACTGATAATCACTCTCACAGGACCGATTTACGTCTTTTCTATAACCAAGAGAGGGCACTGATTCTCACTCCCTTTTAAAAAGGGTCCATTTAATGTCACCCTTCAACAGTTTCACCTGCCATTTATAAGCAACAAACTTATATTTAGCTTACTTTTGCTATAAAATGTGGACTTGCATTAAGTTCTAATCACCTAAAGATGTCTCAAGACTTCATAGTGCTTTTAATTCCCTGCAGTGCAATTATGAGACATTAAATTCATTACACATCAAGACAATTACAGAAAAACATCCAACATTTCAGGAGTGGAGGGAAAGCAAGAATAATTGTTTACTGGTGACTACAGAGAAAAGGCAGTTATTTCTCAAGACCAACAAAAGGCTTCAGAACCAGAACTCATCACTATCTTTTTGAACATATATAGATGCACAACTTTTGCTGGGATTTCTGTTTGCAGAGGAAAAGCCACAAAAAAGGCAACAACACTTGCACAAAACTTTAGAAAGTGTAAGTGGCAAAAATAAGGAACTTTTGTACAGTAAAGTACAGCTGTTTGCTGATTTTTTTAACAGGCAGAACAAACCACCTGTAGTGTTTCTGTCTTGTCTTGTTCCTTACTGCATTACCTCTATTGAACCATTGCTCTTTTAGAAATATGACAATAGTGAAAATTAAAAATTATCTCCCTATAGAAAGAAAGAACCCCACAGTCTACAATAACTGGAAGGCAAAAGAAGGAAGGGAAAGCATATGGATATATTTTAGCTTAAGAGATAAAACTTAACCTCACATCCCCTGAGATACATAGCAATACATAGAGTAAGTGGGCAGAAAATTCTGCCATGCTCATAGACATATAAAAATTGTCTCCTGATGACCATTAATGGTTCCTTTCCTAGTCCTCCAGTTACCTCTCACATGTCCACCACTTTATCTATGAACAATGCATGCTTAGCAGTAGTTTTTAAGAGTAAGAGACAAGGCCTCCGTTGCTAGGGTAATAATGCTGGAAATTGAGTACTGGAATGTGTTGAGTGAGGTGTTGTTTGTTTGGGTGTTTTGTTTTTGTTTTGTTTTGTTTTTTTAAATTTGGTTTTGGTTTTGTTTTGTTGGTTTTGAGGGTTTTTTTGAAATGCAGTATTTGCAAAGCCACAGGAGCAATTATGAATCTGTACCCTCATAAATGAACTCGACACTAAGAACTACAGAGATAGGACAAAGTGATTGTTGGGGCTTCGGTTTTTGTTTGTCTGCTTATTTGTTTGTTTGTTTGTTTTAATGAGTATGAAGTTTTATCATATATGTTATAGAAGTGGCATATGATAGTGAATGTAGAAAAGAAAGGAAGATTAATATTAATGTCTCCTACAAGATCCTTTCAATAATTTTGCTTAAGCCCTATGAGCTTCTCTTTGAGCTCTTTACTGCTGCTGAGTTACCAAGACTGAGTTCTTTTAGTCAGATGCTGCCCATCATTTCTGGTCCATGGCAGTGGATCTGTGCTTCCTCAGTGCCAAGATTGGGCTGGTCTCCTTTAACCACAGAATGTATGAAAGAGATGAGTACTTGTTTATTTGTTTAATTGTTTATTTACACCCTTCTAGAATGATTTATTTGTAAACCCTGTTAAGGGGTTTGTAAAGGATTTCACAGGAAGTTTGAAAGTGTTAGGAGTAAATTACCTCTCTCAAGATTTGGCACTGGAATTCTCCCTGCTGTTCAGCCCTAAAGAGTCATGAAAAGACAGAGCAGCTACAAAGGGGTGGACTTCATAAGGCTGAATACAAAATGAAGTATGGGATTAGTGCTGGCCTGGAAACCAGAGGAGCTAAATCTGACACTCTACCATGAATTTTCACTGTGACCTTGGGTAAAATATTTCATATATTTAGTGACTGCATGGCCAGAGGAAAACATAATCTCTCCCTACAGAGAGGTGTGAAAATAAATTTCTGAAGGTAAGAATTTCTCCTAAGCAGTGGTAGTGGCAGAAATATGCATAGATAAACAGACAGTGATATGTTTATCCTCTGCTTCTATGTATCTAGTCTAGCACTTTAGACAGCACTGGGAGTTACACTAGTGGCTTAAGTAGATATTACTGCCCTAAATAAACACCTAAAAAGCCTAAGCATAACTGCCAGGACAAGTGGCTTAGCATCCCTGCTGAACATTTAACTGGTCTGTGGCTGAAAAAAATAATATAGTCTCTTTATTATTTTTAAATGTTATGATCACTATTCAAAAAATCTGAATTCCTTGCTCTTCCCAGTGATTCCCCTTTTTTTTTCTTTAATTCAGGTTGTAGCATTACTTTAAAATTGCAGTATTTTTATTTTAATATCAGTGTGCTTTCATCTTGTAAAAAGGAGTTTCAGATTAGCACAGAAGTCAATAAATGCATTCCTAGACATTTGAGTTCTCTTGGAGACCTGCTGGATACAGTTTCCCTTCATCCTCTGCTGCAAAGTGATGCTAAGCTGAATTATCTACTCAGCCCAAGAGAGAAATTGCTCAGAGGAGATTCTGATCTAAATTAGATGCATTCCTTTGAATAGAGTTTTCTTAATATGTCCTGCAATCCATTTTTCAAATGCCAAAACATTACATTTCACAGCAGGCTTTAATAAAAGGTATTTTGTTATATATACATTTCCTGTGGCAAATGCTTTTGTTTTTTTTTTTTTTTCCTCCATGAAATTTGCTCTATAAAAATTTGGATTTATCTGATAGAGTAAAATTCTGTGTGAACAAATTAGGCTTTACTTCCACACTGTAGACTTAAAATCTGTATGCATTGAACCTAAAGTCACATATTATGTTTCACAACAGGGGTGTTTTTTGGAAAGGGGAGGCTTGCTGTAAAAATCAGATGTTAACTAAGAAATAAAATGTTGTAGCTCAGAGTTAATGCTAGTTATGAGGAAAACCATTGGTGTCTCTTCCTGTCTTCTCTGCACAATTTATATTAATTACCTGGATGCAAAAATATTTTTACTGTAAGTTTGCTATAGAAAGCACTGTATTTTGATTTCTGAATACTTGGGTTTTGGATTTTTGTTGTTTGGGGTTTTTTTAAAGATACTTATGTAATCTTGCAGGCAAATAGCTGGAGGCAGTGTTTTCCTTTCCTCACTAGTTAGAATAGATAACATATAAAATCAGAAAAAATCTTAGATACAGTCTGCAGAAAAGGGTACTTGGAGCAGAGTTCTTTTGTCATACAGTGCTATAGCTTAAAATATTGCAGCTAATTTGAGTACAGTTATATATGGACATAATTATTTTATAGAGAAGACTTTCTATTTGTGAAAGACCAAAAAAGACTCAATTTAGAAAGAGAATTAGACATTAAGTAGAAAATATCACTATTTAACTGGAGAATGGATTATGTATTTACAGACAGTGTTAACTGCTTGCTTTTGATAGCTCATGCTTTCCCTCCTCTCTGAGCACTGTGGAGAGGCATTGTAGGATTAGGATTTCCGTGATGGAATTTCTTTAAACAGGTGACTGTGTGTTAAAAGTGCACTGACTCACACAATGTGAAAAACTGCTACTGGTCACTAATAGATTCATCTGTGTGAGGATGGACAGATGCATGGATGGGAATGCAAATACAGTTTTGAAACCACTTTTAAATGTTTTAACTGTTCAGTAGCTGTCTCTGAGGCACTTAACTAGTCCTCCCTCTAATGCTAGAAATGCCTATGTTGGAAAACTGCAGATCAAATATAAACAAGCTGATCTAAAAGTTTCATAAAGACACAAGGTCTGTTGTTTCAAGAAACAGAACTCTGCTTGTAAAATATCTACTTTAAGCATATTTGGTACAAGATAATGAATTCCATCAGTCTTATTACTGTGCTTCTGTGAGGGCTTAAGTTCCATCACACTTTATTAAAGGCAATGAAACCTGTGAAGATGCACTTCAGTCCCAAGATTGTCTCAATCTGGCTAGTAAGTTATACTAGCAATAAAACCCAGTTCCTTCCTTAAATTAACACTAAGCATTTCTTTTTCCTAAAACAGAATTTAAGGAAGCTTTACAGTGAAATTTTTTTCCATAACTTTGACTGGACTGAGAAGGAAACTATTAAGAGGGATAATAAATCGTTGTAATTGGTCTGGGTATACTAATCTCTTCAAAATCAATCAGAAAGGAAGAGAATACCTTTTCCCAGCCACAGTGTTTCCCAGCAGGATCTGTTTTTATTTCACTGCTAAAACAACAGGCTGTTACTAACTTAAATGTCAGATGACACTACATCTGAAAAAAAAAAAAAAAGGCGGGGGGGAGCCAGCACCACCCAGCAAGGCAGTGCTAGAGTTCACATTCAGACTTCCTCACAATAGCTGGTTAGAACAGAAACCTGAAGTAGCAGTAATCTTACCTTGAGTACACAAGATCCAAGGAGAGAAGATCACTGGCTCAAAACAGTGGAGGACTGAGAAAGTGCTCTGATCTGCTGCTGGTAGCATGCACTTGGCTTTTATGTGCAGGTGGGAGGAGCTGCTCCCTACGGTAGGTGGGCAGTGAGGATAGCAGGCAGACAGCCTTCAGAAGGCATTGTAAGAGTTTTTGCTCTTTGGGGACAGAGAGAGGGAGGATAAGCAAGCTGGATGGCATATACGTGAGAAATAGTATTGGATTTATTTGCTGGGGTTTTTTTGTTTTGTTTTTTTTTTTTTTCTGTAAATCTGTAGTTAACTAAAGATTTTCTAAATCTGAATCTCTGAATTATTCCAGTTGCAGTTACAATGCTACTAGGTCTCATTTAGTCTGTTGGAAGGATTTTTGTGGCAGTGAGATACTAATGCAAAGTCTTTATCAGAAAGGTCAGTGTGTTCCTTTCTGAAAAGGGATAGCTATGAAGAATCAGCCCCTTGATCTTTGAAGTTGTCTGTTTTCTCAAGGATTGAACTTCCTTTATATTCCAAACTTCTACTAGATTTCAGCTCCGGAACCCTCCTAAGTTTCTGTTTTGCTGAGCTACACAGCTTTTTCTTGACGCAGCTGTAACATGTTCCATCTACACACTGACTTTCTAGCAGTTTAGTTTAGAGCAATTTTATTGTTCACTGTGTCTGAGTTCTAAACAATTTTCCCAACTGGTATTCTCAAAAGGCAAATGTAGCCAAAAAGACAAACCAGTAGGAATATGCATTCCTGGTGGTTTCTGTGTAAAATCATTCATTGTTCATTTTAACTCATTCATTGCTTTCCACTCAGAAGAGTGGCACAGATTCCAGACACGGGCTCCTGCAGGTGAAACAGTTGTACCCATCTCAAATACACTAATTCTCTATTTATGTATCTTCCTGCATGAGGCATCTGGGCCTGTATTATTTTCTATAATACATGAGTAAAAACCTGTGTCATACTGGAACATGTAATGGGTGGAGAAAGCTGGAATGGTAGAAGAGGAAGGGGAGAATAGTAGTGTGTAATTAAGAGGAAGTCTAGAGGTGCATCCTGACTTAAAATCTGGGAATGACCAGGTAAAAAAATGAGTTAGTGTCTTGGTTACAGAGTTAACTCTGCTACAGTTGTAGCAGAACTTGTGGAGTTATGATATCTACTACTTCTTTCGCAGAAGGGCCAAACTGATCACAGGTTAAGGAGTTATAAGATACTTAAAAAAAAAAAAAAGGCAGTACTGAGTGAATTGCTCAGAACATAGTGAGTTGCATACAACTTTATTTACTCTTTTCTTTTTAGAAAAAGGCTTATAAATCAAGCACCCATCAACTTGGATGACAGTGTTATGTGTCAAAAATAGTTGCATAACCCTGGTGATGTAGCCTCTGAATTGTCAAGCTGAAAAGGACTGGTTTAATTGCTAATATTTCTCACAGGTATTGATTTACTGTTGGTTAGGGAATTTTCTACATTATTGCAACTAATTGGGAAAGGAATTCATGTTATTTTGTTATTTCTGCAGCACTCAAAGTATTTTTACAGTTCTCATTAAGAAATGAGTTTCTGCTGTGAAGAGATTACAGTGTGCTTTTAGGAAGGCTACACAAAGTAATTATAACATGGGAATAGGGAAAGAAAGGGTGCAACTTGCCTCAATAAGTTTATATAATTATTTCAGTTAGGGCACCTAGTAGTGGTTTAAATGATTAAATGATGCACATAAAGTGGAGTTCTATTCAGCTAGCATCTAAATAATCAGATGATTTTGTACTTAGATAAATCAAGTTTGAGATTTTCAGAAATTTGTGTACTCATGTCCTTATTTGCTGTTTCAAAACTGCTGAGCTTTCAGTAGGTCCTTATAAAATCAGTGGTTACTTCTATAAACTCAGTACCTTCAAGAGATCAAGTTCTGGTTTTTTATTTTCATGGGAACAAAAATTTGAATGTAAAGGATTAGCTGTATGTTGGTATATTTTTTGTTTGTTTTTTTAACTCCTGACTATAAGCTGCAGATGCTAAGCATTACTTCAGTTCTCAGAAGTGAGTCAATACTCTTCTCTGCTGCATGGGTTGTGTGCACTGGTTACACTGGTTACTGTGTCCTGCTGTACTGCAGACTCAAGTATAACCTTACCTTTTTATACTTCTAGAAGAGAATAATTAAAGTTTTTTCTTTTGTTGCTTGCTTTGGAGAATCTTAAAGCACTTTCCAAGTGCAAAATAGACCTACCAACACATAACAAGGATAAAAAGTATTAGACCTATATTAATGATTATGAAAGGACCATCATGATGCAATTATATGGAAGATTACCTGATGAGGTTACAAAATTATGCAGAGACTTCACAGAATTATTAATATTCATTCCCTGAGTTGGAAGGGACTCACAAGGACCAACAAGGGATCATCAAGGACCAATTTTTGGCTCTTCACAGGGCACTCCAAGAATCACACCATGTGCCTGAGAGGGTTGTCCAAACACTTCCTGAACTTTGTCAGTGCTGTGACCACTTCCCTGGGGAGCCTGTTGCAGTGTCCAGCCACCCTCTGGGTGAAGAATCTTCTCCTGGTATCCAGCCTAAACCTCCACTGACACAACTTCAGGTTCTGTCACTGGTCACCACAGAGAAGTGACTGGTTCCTTCCCCTGCAGGGCCCCTTGTGAGAAAACTCCCCTTACTCTTCTCCAGCCTGAACAGACCAAGTGACCTCAGCTCCTCCTCATACAGCTCCCCCTCAAGGCCCTTCTCCATCTTCATTACCCTCCCCTGGAAGCTCTCTGACAGGTTTATATCCTTCTTCTATTGTGGCCCCAGAGCTGCCCCCAGCACTGGAGGTGAGGCCACCCCAGCTCAGAGCAGAGCAGGACAATCCCCTCCCTTGCCTGGCTGTGATGCTGTGCCTGATGCCCCCAGGACAGGGTTGGCCCTCCTGGCTTCAGGGCACTGCTGACTCAGGTTCAACTTTCCATTGACCAAGACTCCAGGGATCCCTTTTCACAGAGCTGCTTTCCAGCCTCTTGTTCCCCAATCTGTACACACACCCATGGTTGCCCTGTCCTGGGACCTGTGGGTTTCTGGTCACTGCAACAATTATCTTCCCTAATGAGACTTATAGCAGATGAAACTTTACCAAAATATCCGTGGGAAACTTGAATTAGGTCATCATATGATCAACTGGATTTCAGGGCACACTGCCAGGCTGGACAGTAAATTCAATGTGGACATGTGGCAGAAAGGTTGTCATGTTCCTATGATTAGGAGTGATGTCCAAACTTTCAGTTTCCATCTGCCTTTAAAAAATAAAGTTACTTTTTCAGTAAGACCCTCCAGTGCTGTAGCCCTCCTACTCCATTCTTGCCCAAAATATCTAGATTGGTTTGCCATGAACTTCAAAGAATTGTTTGAGGCAGCCTGTCAAAATCTGTATGGGGTACTTGATGGTAGGGCTACACCCATAGTGCAGAAGAGAACTGCTAGTGAGGGAATTGATTTCATGAAGTATTCAAACGTGGGTAGATGGATTTATCACGCTTTTGAGAACAATGCAAATTTGATTTTCAATGAGTCTTCTATAAATTTATTTAATAGTAGAGTCTTCTATTGAATTAAATTAGTTCTGGCATACAATAGTTCTGGCAAAGAGCAATAATTAACAGAGGTGGCATCATCCTTAAGAAACAGGTTAAAACTCTAGCTGTACAACTGACATACGTCTTTTAAAAGGAGATAAGCCAAAATTCCTGCATTTGTTCCATAAAGGAATTGACTACTCCAAGTTTGCCCTGAATATGACAGAGCTAAAATAATGTGACCTAATGTGTTGGAAGTGGAAAGAATAACTGTGGATAGATTGGGAGGTTGAACCTTTGGAAGGAAACTACAGTTTACATAGCATCACAGCAGTCACTCGGGTAGGTGACTACTTGCAATATCATCAAAGGAGGAGTCCCCAGACAGTTGGATAGCATGGTGATGGCAGAAGATTAGCTATCAAGATAAAGGTGGCAATGTTGTTTTTAAACCGAACCCAAAAAATATTAGAAGGAGACCTCCTACCATAAAGTGGGATAACACAGGCAACAGCAGCCAAATTTCAGCTATAAATGTAAAAAATTCATTATTCAGGAAAGAGGAAAGCACTTTGTTTTGGTGGTTGTTATTAGAAAAATATTCTGAACAGCCTACAGGTAAATTTCTGTTATCCTATGCAACCCTCATGTAAATATATTCTTCTTTTCATCTTATTTGACTGTAGAACCACAGACACCAACAATGTGTCCATTTCACCAGTGATATATTTTATTAACCTGTGGTTTAAGGCAACATTCTGTCTTCTGTCATGCTTCCCATCATTGTAAGTTTTATTCAAAGATTTTCCAGCAAGTCTGCCTTTTAAAGAATTAAATGTGACAGTATTGCAATTTTTATAGAGTATTGTTGGCTGGGGAGTTTTTTTAATAGTATACTCATAAACTTAGAGGGGAGAGTAATGGGAGAGAGTGAACAGTTCTCAAAGTTTTCTCTGCATGATACAATCTGTCTGATAATGCCTTTGACATTGTATCTGTAGATTAATCCCACTCAGATGGTCTGGCTACAAAACCACTGTATGCCATCCAGTGCAGGATACAAAAGCAGGATACATTTTGAAGATGTGTTGTAGATGAGCATAGATTCAGGGCCTGACTGCATGTGGAGAAAGCACATGTCTACCTCAAACAATGTTTGCCCCAGTATTACAAGGTTCATTCTTTAGCACGTCACCCGATAGAGGCAGAATTGAAAAAAGAATTGTTACGGAACATACTGTATCTGTAACTAATGCCTTTTTGGATGTCTTGACTGTGCTGATTCTGTTATGTCCACCAGTGGAAAGGGAATGCAGTCCAAAGCTGTTAGTATCAATTCAGTCAATTCAGCCTACAAATGCATCATTTATCTCCTATATTTACTGAATTATTTTATCTGTGTGTCAGCTCTGGAATTTCCACTGAGATTGTCTAGCTGATGTTGATGCTTGCCATACCAAAATGGAAAAAAAGATAACTTTTTTTTTTTTTTTTTAATGGAGCAACTCTTTGCAGTGCTAACTTGAAGACTGGCAGTTTTTTCTGGAAGGTGTATGACACAGAATTAGCCCAACTGAACATATAAAATCTGTGAGCTCACTGACTGGGGAAGCAATTCTTCTAAAACTGGGAGAGTCTTGCTTGACAGCAAAGTGAACGTGAGCCAGCAATAGTTTGTGGCAGCAAAGAAGGATATTATCTTGAAGTGTAATCACAGGAGCACAGCCAGTAGCTTGGGAAAGTGATTATCCCCCTCTACTCAGCACTAACTAGGCCATATTTAGAAGATTATATCTAGTGTTTAGTCTCTTGGTGCAAGAAAGATGCCAATGAACTTCACTGGGGTAAGTTTGGGGGGGCACATTGATTTTATCTCCAGGGCTGCTGCCCCTGCACCTGGAGGTCAGGGTGCAGGAACAGGGCTTGTCCAGCCTGGCAATAGTCAGGATTGGGGGTTTGTCAAACAGCCCCCTAAGGGGAAGGGTTATTAAGAAGGTGGAGATGGGCTCCATGGTGATGGAAGGACAACTGACAGCAGACCCGAGTTGAAAAAAGGAGGTTGTGTCTGGATATAAGGAAAAGCTTCTTCCCTTCAAAAGCAATTGGGCCGTGAAATTGGCTATTGGTGAAGCTGTGCATCCTTGGAAGCTTTCAAGAGCCAAGTGGATAAATCTTGAGAAGAGTGGTGTGACTTCATGGCTGACCCTTCTTCAACCAGGAATTGATTCCTTTAAAGATCTTCTAATATTCCTAATTATGTCATAACTGTATGTCATTGTACAAAAATATTGAGTTTCCACTCGGGTGATTTTATACAGGAGTTCAGGTTAGATGGATGTCAGTTCATCTGCATTTCAGAGATTGAGTCTTTGGCCCAGAGGATGATCAAAGCTGATAATTTTTCCTGGTATTCAAATTTAGGGTTTGTCCATTTCCGAGAAGTAACCAAGATAAAACCTGGAAATCATAACTTTTTAAAACATGATTGAGGATTAAATAAGACTTGTGTTCAGTTTCACCAAAATGTGCTTGGTGGCAGTATTATGCATTCTGTGTGTGCATTTCAATATTTTCCTTTTAAATAAGCTTCCTGAAACTTTATTTAATGAATCCAAGTGGCACACATTTTGTCTGTAAGATATGTATATTTTTTTAAAACTTTCTGCCAAAAGATTCTATATGGTTTTTTATTATTATTTTAGAAAGATAATTTGTGCTCTGTTACAAATGAAATATTGCATCCTTGGAAAAATATATTTATGATCAAAGGAAATACTTGGCACAGTGACACTGAGGTTAACAAGGGAATGAAACAGAACTTGAATAAGAATGTTGATGGTTTCTAATCCATCTCTACCACATGGATCTTATGCCTTATCTCACTGATATTGCTCACTTCGTAACCACACAATTAATCAGTTTTGAAATAATCCACTATTTTGATATCCTAGTTGTATCATTAATAAATTCTTTTCCCTTCTGCACAAAGAAAAGCTGTATAGAGACAGAATTAAAGTTTTAATCTTCATTAATGTTTAAACTGCCTGATATTATAAGAAAATCACTAAACCATAGGAATTTGATTCCAAACATTGTAACTTTTTTTTTTCTTTAGCACTGGGGAAAATGTAGTTTTATTGCGTATTTAGTCATGGACAAAAATAGATCTTGTAGAAGCAAGCCTCATTTTCTTCAAATTGCATCAAAATTTTGTGTTGGGGGAGACAGTATTTTTTAGTCTATCTCCTGAGAACATGGTGTGAAGGAAGCAGGCCAGCTTTTGCTCTCAATTGTACTGTGGAAAAAAAGGATCTTGAGCAGAGATCAAGAGTGGTTAGAGATTTTGGTAGTTGCTTTTCAATGCTTCATTCTATTTCAGTCTTCTTACTTTGCTGTAATAGACCAGAGCATGGCCTATGGAGTGTTACGCAAAGAGCCTGTCAGCTCAATGTCATCTGCAGATATTTCATCAGTTACATTTTTTTTATTATATATTAAGTTGCAATAAGTGAAGTTGCAAGTTACTGATTTTGGTTCACAGTTCAGTGTTTCCATTGTTCACTTTTAGTGTAGACATTAAACAATGTTAACTTGTTCCCAAGAACCATAGGCTGGCTAAGTTCATGGAAGTGAAGGACCAACGCTGGGTTTTTTCCCCTACTTTACTTTTCTTCCTACCCTCCTCCACCCTCCTCTTTTTTAAAGAACAGAGTACTCTAGCGAGCTTCTAAAAGAGCAGTCAACTATGGAAACAAATCCTCTGAGTTCATTTTAGCAAGAAGATGAAGAAGACATGAGTGCTCTGTCCAGCTTGTGTCTGATCTTTCACAGAAAGCCACTGAAATCATTGCTACTGGGCAGCAGCTACAGCAAAAGAAGTTCTGATGTGGATGAAAAGTTTGTAAAAGGTTGGTAAAAAGGAAAGAAATTTCATGTTCTTTCACAGGATTTTTCTCCTAGCGTGGACCAGTTATGTTAATGTCAGGAAGGTGAGGCATCCATAATTATTTTATCTATTTAATAACAGTGTTCTTCCACTGCCAGAGAAGGAGAGTAATGCATCTAGTAGAGACCCTACATTCTTCTCTGGGAGATATGTAGACTTATGCAATTCTAACAATGTGGCTCTTTTGCACTAGAATACTTTTAGACTCTCTGTCAAGCTGCTTATAGTCCCATCTCCATGTCCGAACTCAGTGTTACAAACTTTTAAAAGTATAGAGAACTTGACATTGTTTTATTTCTGTGAGTGCTCAGTTCAGGGTTGTTTATTTTACAGGAAACAAGAACTCTTCTAGCATATGTCATTCATGCACTTGCAACAAGAAAAGACAGGCTGAACTACTGAAACTTTAACTCTCAGCATAGCATGTTATGTGAAAACCTTTCTACTCTATCCAAATGCAAAGGCCCTTCATATCTTAAAGCATTTATTTCTATTTGTGTTGGACTGGATGGAGTGAACAAGTGTTACTTTTTCTCAAACAGTTCACTGTTTGTATGTTACTGTTAACATTTGAATAAGCTCTAAGCCAAAATCATTTTGACCCACAAACATCAGATGGATCAGATGAAGTTTATGTGAATCAAAGAAGCTTTTTATTTGTGTATTTCTGGATGGCGTTTTGTGAGTTTTGTTCTGATTTTCTAAAGCGATGGAGTCAGTTTTCTGTAGCTCCATTAGGCTTACCATTAACAATTCTAGAATAATTTTTCCCAGATATGTTCAGAAATTAACTGGGTGTACACAGTTGACTACAGAAGGAAGTAGTTTGTTTGGCAAGTCAGCTTCTACTTGACAACTCTGCATATTCTTACTATGTAGCAAAACTGAGGTCGCTCTGAGTGAAGAACCACTCAGGGAAGAGAAATTTGGTGTAAACTCCTGTCAAATGTCCTGTCCTGCACCCCTATGTCTGTGCTATGATTTATCACAATTTTGCCTGATAAAATGTTGTCTAACCAGATATCCATTCCAGAGAAATTTTGGGGGTAAGTCCTTGTGGAGGTTTTGGTTTGGATAGTCAGCAGAAGTCAGAGATGCTGGAAATAAGTTTCTCATAGAATTCTCTCTGCTTTTCTGGTGTTGGAGGAAATACCATGGCTTCATTCTTTCTCAGACTGTTATGATGAGTAATTTTGGATGAGGAGGACATTGTTATATGTAGTTTGTTAATGATTTGGAACTATCAGCTGGTTTTCTCAGTATTTTTTCTTTAAGAACATTTTCATATTAATTTCTTTGCTTAATGTTATGGAAGAAAGAAAATCACAACATGTACTGAGCTCTTCTTCTGTTGGCATCTCAGAAGATAAAGTGCACTGCTGGAAGAACACGGAATCACAGAATGGCTTCAGTTTGAAAAGATCATCAAGTCCAACCATTACCCCAGCACGGCCAAGCCCACCATAAATCATGTGCCCAGGTGCCACATTTACACCTCTTTTAAATACCTTCATGGATGGCAACTGAGCCCCTTCTCTGAACAGCCTGTCCCGGGCTTTAAAATCCTTTCCATGAAGATATTTTTTCCTAATAACCAATCTAAACACATTTAAGGCATAATTTAAGGCCATTTCCTTTTATCCTGTCACTAGTTGTCTGAGGGAAGAAACCAACCCCTGCCTCACAACAGGCTCCTTTCAGGCAGTTGTAGAGGGTGATAAGGTCCTCATTGAGCCTCCTTTTCTCCAGGCTGAAGATGCCAGCTCCTTCAGCCACTCTGCATAGGACTCGTGCTCCAGACCGTTCCTCAGTTTCATTGTCCTTCTCTGGATAGGCTCCAGCACCTCGATGTCTTTCCTGAATTAGGGACCCAGAACTGGACACAGGACTCAAGGCAGCCTCACCAGTGCCAAGTGCAGAGGGACAATCACTGCCCTGGTCCTGCTGGCCACACTATTGCTGATACAGGCCAGGATGTCATTGCCCTTCTTGGCCACCTGGGCACACGCTGGCTCATGTTCAGCTGCTGTCAGCCAACACCCCTAGGTGCTCTTCTGCCAGGCAGCTTTCCAGCCACTCTCCCCAGTCTGTGGCGCTGCCTGGGGTTGTTCTGACCCAAGTGCAGGACCTGGCACTTCATCTTATTGAACCCCATACAAATGGCCTCAGCCCATCAATCCAGCCTGTCCAGAGCCCTCTGCCAAGCCTTCTTATCCTCCAGCAGATCAATACTCACTAACTTGTTGTCTGAACTGACTGAAGGTGTACTTGGATGTATTTTGAAATTACAGTCATGTTGCTGAGACAAATGAAAATTTTTAGTGTTTCTTTAATTATGGTAAGCAAAAGAAATCAAACTGGGATGAAGTTGCAGGCATCTTGAAGGCTATGTAATGCACTCTTTTTTCATGGAGTCTAGGTTTGTCACCATTTGCTTAAAATTGTTTTCAAGTTTTTTACCAGTTTTTGTCCTACACTGTGCTCTGATTCTTACCCTCAAACTCACTTCCTCTGCCCAGCAAAAAAAAAAAAAAAAAATTTTTTTTTCTTCCCCCTTTACTGTATTTGGTGAAGTAGTACAGTAATAGCAAATGCCACAGTGTGGTAACAGCAAAAAGTAATATCTTTTACTTTTTCATGGTGTTCAGCTCATGAGGACCAGTTTCCATCAGGCCTTTCCAAGTTGTGTCTCTGTAGGCCAACTTTACAATTCTGGAACAGCAAATTTCAAGGTGAAGTTCATGAGAACTGGTGAAGAGGTGAACTTGATCAAAGCTTCTGACTATGGAATAATCCACAGAGAGAGACAAGACAGAGCCAATGTCACTCCAGAAATTTGCTGATCCTGTTACATTTTTCATAAGTTTTTTTAAGAGTTCACAACTTTCCAAAATTACAACTTGAGGATTCATATGAGGCTATACTTCTCAAACGTCTTATTAATGTATTTTCTTATGAGACAGTGCTTTTTGATCTTTTTTGTTGGTTTGTTGCAGGTTATTTTTGTAAATAAAATCCCTACAATGGGTCATAGTCCCATTGCTGAAGTTGCTAAAATTTTGGTAAACTTTGCTAACAAATGTATGGATCTCTTACATAAAAAAAAAAAAAAAAAAAAAAATCCTACAGAATACTAAAAGGCCAAATTTTGGAAAGGCAATGTGCAGTTCCAATATATCCACTCAAGTAAATTTGTTTCAGAAAGAATTTCTGTATAACATTTAGGTTCTGTGGAAATTCTGCCAAAACCCCCTAACATTAACATACCTATATAATATTCATTGTCAATCAAAAAAGAAGGCCTCATGTACAAATCTAAGCTCATTTTCCTTCAGCATATTTTTTTCCAGACTTATGAGAAGAGGGAAATAGGATGGTCCTCAAGAGATTTTTTTTCTCCTTGTTTAACTGAACTTAGGATCTTTAGGAAAGGGAATAGTGTATTCCAAGCGTGACTGTCTGGTGGAGAAACTTCCCGCATATGTATTAATTTATTTACTTAAAAATGAGAGTTGGGAACCAGTCAGTCTGTAGATTGGCTAGTAAGTAAAATAGGAATGCAGTTATATTTAAATCTGTTATAAAACATATGCACTGTGCACACTGGCTACAGAAGGAGGATCAAGGGCGTTTACTGAATATAAACATTTAACTTTCTTAATGCTCCCAAATTACATTTCATGTCATAATATTTTCCACATTCCTAACACAATGGAGAATAAATGATACTATATATGAGGAAAGAATCTGTGATATTTTAATAAGAATGAACATAGATTTTGAGTGTTGTTTCCATGTCTTAATTTGATTTAGCATTGGGAGATGCAGGGGGTTTTATGTATACATATACATATACATATACATATACATATACATATACATATACATATACATATACATGTACATATGTGGTTGTGCTCTACTGAGTTGATGCAAAAAAAACTTAATAGTGAGTCATTAGAGAGGTGACTTATAGGTCTTAATTTAGCTTCCCAACCATTAAACACCCAGCTATTCTTTAGGTGGAGTATTTGAATTTTTGCTCAACAACTTCCAATGAAACTGGCATGCACTGATATGTGTGCAGCAGTAAAATGGGTCCAGTGTGTTCCTGTTGATCGATTATTCATTCAACTGAATTGTCATTCACAACCTATATTTACAATATGAACGAAATAAAAGCATAGATTATGGATATCCAGAGACAGAAAATTTGTTTATTTAAACTAAAAAAGACCAGTTCTGGCTTTTACCATCTGAATATTTGGAGTGCCATCTTCTCTCTGTTTGCATTTGTTTGTTCACATAACACATAGTACTTTTAAAACATGACTGTTTCTGCAAAAAGGTGTGTCTGTACATAAGAAACTGTTCATACTCTCCACAGAGCTGACAAGGGCCCACTTCAGGTACCTAGCTTATAAAGATATGATTCAACAGAGGCAGAGCATTCAGAATACAGCAGGGAGAATGATCACAGTGGTCTGTGCCTTCTTACCTATAAGAAATGTAGGAGAGCTTGGGTAGTTCGATTGAAAGAGAAAGTTTAGGAGGGGCAGTAATAGCATTCAGAAGTATGTAAACGCACATTACAAAGAAGAAGAGGCAAATGAATAAAAGGTCAAACTTTGGATTAACAAAAAGCAGAGTTTGCTGTCATATAAATTATTTGTTTGCAGAAGGAATTCAACTAGTCTGTTTGTCTTGGAACATCTGTACAATCAACTTTAGAGACTTCTGTGTTGCACTGGGAGTTATCCAGTGTGAGAATCAGTATCAAACACTCTAAATGACATTTCATGCTTTGAGTAGTATGTACTTAGGGCCATTGTGATTATGAAAATTTTGTGTGCAGTCTATAAAGTGGAATATACTCACATTAAAAAGTTACTTCAATAATTTTGAATGCTGATCTGCTCAGGAATTAGTTCTGAACTAAAAGGGCCTAAATTATTCCTATGAACTGTCCAGCCAGACTTAGTATTTATTTTTCCTTCTAAATCATTCAGCATTAATATTTCCATGTTTTCCCATGTATTCAATCCTCATATTTCACATTATTTCGTCTAACATGAAATATAATTTTTAAAAATGTAGTTGTTTTCTGTTGTCTGCCATGTCCATCTACTTTTGTATATTTCTGTATGTTTCCAGTTGCCCAGTGTTTATGCCCTTTGTTGGTAGAGCTGTTAATAAAGAATAATGTGTTTCTTGGAAGAAGAAAATATGTGCCGAAGGTATTTTCCAAATTGTATTTTAAGATATTACAGAAACACTGTCCCACTTCACATTATCTTTCAGTATCACAGAAATAATATAAATCCCATAATACTAAGAAGAAAAAAACAATTAGAATTTCTAGATACTTTCCCCTACATTTCAGTTTCCCTCTTCTTTGTGAAGTGATTTTGCCCCTCCAAAAAATCAGATTACTATCCTAGTAAGTTAACAAAATAGATGTTAGGAGAGAAACTTGTTAGCCTTCTCGAAAATAAGTTTGATTCTAGTGATGGCACATTGCTGCTTTTAGCAAGAGAAGAAAGCAGGCTTGGTGTGGAAGTCTTGAGTCTTAGCTAATGTGAAGACTTCAGTAGATGAGTGAGGAATGCAAAACTAGGCTTTTCACATTATATTATAATTGAGAGGCGTAGAGTTGTAAAATGGGGAATTGGGGCCAGTATCAGAAGGTAGTAAACAATTCTAAGAAATTTTTGCAGAACCCTGTATTTGTTTCTGAATCATGATCAAATACTCTCTTGATTTGTAGAATAAAGTAAACGATAAACTGCTGCAGTTCAGAGTTACTGTGTGCATATTTGTGACTGCTTGTGGAGATCTCTTAGCAGAACAATATAAGCTAGATATTTTTTGTTTAATTGAACTGTCTTGTGTGGTTTGTCTGTTGCCAATCAAACATTGGCAAGGGACACATTTTTGAAAAACTAAAATTTGTTGCACCTTTGTTTTATGCCATAAATTTAGACATTTCTTCAGAGAATCCATCTCATCCCCTGTTCAAACTTATGTTATTTGTAAATATATTTGAACTTTCAGTTGTATCTGCAATTCAATTTTTGATTCACTTAAAACTGATACTTTAACATTTTATTAGGGAGAGGTGATATGTACTCATAGGAAAATGGGTAGTAAATTAAAATTAGTGTAAATACAGTTAAATAAGCCATAAAAACTCGTTAAGAGAGATTTGGGCTGCACATATGTTGCAGGGGAGTTGATCTTCTCTGCAGGGGCTCAGAAGGATCACTGTGGCCTGAGAAAAACATGCAGGCCATACAGAGAGGGTCACATCTCAGGGTCTGGGAGAGTGACCCTGGTCCACAGCACCCAGAAGGTGGCTATGCAAAGGGAAGAAAGGAGACCAAAGAGGGAACATTGTATCCTGTTGGCTTTTTAGGGCCACCAGCGAGCAAAGTATAAATCTAGATTCTTATTGCCCATGTGATGGAGACTGTAACTGCAGATCATAGTTCTCAATAGTTTAAAAGAAGGGCAGCTTTTTCCTTAATGATTCCTCCCAGAGATAAAGAAGTCTTCTTATAAAATCCAAAGAGGAAGATGACGAATAAACTGTCATATGGAAATTGAAGCAATACTAAGTCTAGAATCAGTAGTTAAGAGAGAACTGAGTATATATTAGGCAAAAGGCTGGTAATTCAAATGGTCTGTCCATCTGTTTGTTTGGAGGGCTTTTTTTCTTTCTTATCTAACTTCCTCCCTCCTTGTCTCCTTCCCCACTGTTTTTTGCTGTCATTTTCTCTCTTGCACACATCACAAAAGATACCTTGTGCTACCTGAGAACACAGACAAAATGTTGCATTTGCTACTGCACTCTGTGGAGTAAAATCTGAAACAGCTTCCTAAAATGTCTGAAATAGTGATTAAATGAGGGAAAAGAGGGGGAAAAAAATCTCTGTAAAGAACTATGGAGACATGGGCTAGATCTTATTGTACATGCCCAGATGTAAAACGGGGCTCTAACTGCTGTGGAGGGCTAGAATACAGACTACCTGCTCAGTCTGTCAATGAGCAGAACATCTGGGATTGGGATTCAGGGAAGGGCTTGCTGGCTTTTTTTTTTTTTTTTTTTTTTGTGGACTCAATGCTTGCTTATTTGACTGTCACTATTTTTATCCAACTTGCAAGATGTAAATTAGACAATGAGATGCATTTTGCCATTCCTGTTTGTAACTGATCTCAAATACAGCTATTGCAATACAGCTGTATTGCAATATAATACAAGTCTTGCAGCTTGTGTTCCTAGCTTCCTCATATATTTTTCCATTATGTGCACAGTCTTCCTACTTGATTAGCCATTTTAAAGCTCTTTCTCACAAGTCAAGTTCTGTTTGCACTTGTTAAGGACTTGAGTCTAATTCTGTAATATTACCTGTTGTGTGGAGTCTCACTCCCGTAAGTGAAAGAAAAGCTGTAAGGAACCATTTCTATGTTGTGACTGGGCAGAACCTTATCAGTTTTCTCAGAGAGCTTCTAGCACATTGTGCATGTATTTCTGGAACAAATTATGGTTTTCCCAAATGCTTTTAACTTTCCTTTTTGCTGCAAGAGCCACCCAAAGAATTTGAATTTGAGCAACAACTTTGCCCTATAATTATTGTGTGAAAGAAACAATGAAGAACTATGATAATTTCCCTGTAATAGTCCTGATTTTATGGGCCACTACTATAACCCTTCTTGGCTGTCAATTTTCCAGATAGTAATCTGTGGGCCTCACCCAATATCCACTGATCTCTGTGTGAAAATCCTGGTCTGTGAGCCAAAGAGCAGGATACCTGATCCATAACTGCAGGCTTATGAAGCAGCCTGAGCATGTACTCTGACTCACACCTGGAATTTATATTTTTGTACAGTGATGTGTAAGAGGCCTGATTCAGGTAGAGGGGAAGCTGAAAAAACAAGCACTGAGTCATTTAATTCATCTGGATATAATTTTTTGGGTTACTGAAAAAGCTCATAGAAAAAAAACTCAGTGTAGGACAGTCATTCCTGACCATCAGGCAGTCAGAAAGAATATACACTGGAAAGTTCATTATAAAAATTAGCATACACAAAAATATACACATGCAAGCATTTAGTGAAAGAAAAGCCCTGGCAAGAATCCTAGAAATGTGTTTATGGAATCATTACAATAGTGAAAATGGCAGTGAAAAATATAGTTGAACTAGTGAGTACTTAGAAGAGAGAAAATTACTTGAACTTCTGTACATTGGTGTTATTTGCAGAGCTTCTATTGCAGTTGCAGGGCAGGTACCCCTAGATATGTATGTTCACTGAATCACAGAACTGAACATGTAAGAAAATTATGTTTAAGGGCAATATAAGATTGTTAGTAAGGGGGATGATGTAATATTGTGGCACAGTTACAAAATAAATACTGTTTTACACTTCTCTGAGTGTACCCTGACTTCTCAGTGGGCCTTGCTCTGGACAGAACCTTGTGTCCCAGTTGCTGGGGGATTACAGCTGTATTGGCTTGTCCATTTTGGCACTTGTGAGACCCCTCGCTGTGGGAGGAGGTAGGCCTGTCATTGGAGCCACTTCAGGTGACTTGGAAACGTTATTTTTCATTTTCACACGTGCTAGAAAAACACTAGAAAGAGTAAGATGCCTATTTGCCTATATCTATCCTTCCTCCTTCCTTGCCTGCACTGAAATCCCTTCCATGTCAGAGATTCCATGTCTATTTAAGCCTCTGAGAGTCTGATGCCTTTATCTACACTGAGCTGCAATTTCCTAGCCCCAACACAACAAATTGTTGTAAATGGTTAGAAGGAAAAGATTACTTTTTCCTTGTGTCTGAATGCTAGACATGCTGCCAAGAAGGCATCAAGCTGACCCTTCTCTCAGGAGGGCTAACTAGGTACTCTGTCTTCTGGGTAAGAAATAGAAATACTCTGCATTCTTTTCCTTGTTGGTCTAAAATAGCCCATAAAGGAATATATTCCAGGCACAGTGTTTATAAAAACCTGGAGAGGACTGAGTGGCACTTAAATCTTTAGATGGTTCTTGAAAGCTGATATCTGGTATAGTCAAGGTAAATTTGAATTACACTGTATTGAGTGTAGCTGAAACTCTGTGCTACATGTGCTAGGGTGATAGAAGGCTTGTGTGGTTAGTCTGAGGAAATTAAAATACTTTTAGGCATGTGATTCCTTCTGCCCCCTTTCTGTGAAATGGGTCGAACAAATTGTGGAATTTCTTTGTTTTATGTGATAGAATTGTAATATGGTGGTGGATGTGGAAGAGGTCTTTCTCTGGGAAGTTTCTCTTGCCTTGGTAGCTGGATATTAATATAGGCTGTTCCTATGCATAATAAGCCCTCTGTGAGTGAAAATATCTGTGATGTTAATTCCAAATTACATATACAGGAGTGACTTGGTAGGTAGGTGCTAAACACTCCATGATGGAGAATTCATAGTCTGGGTTCTTTGGTGATCATCTCCAAAAGTTGTGCTTTTTCTCGAGAGAAAATCCTGTTCATTCTTACATGATAAAAAGGTAATCTTTAGAGTTTTTTTTCTAACCCAGATTTTGAATATATGCTTGTAAGCAAGACAAGAGTAAGGGAAAACAATCTTTTTTCTGAAGTGACAAGTGACAACACCTCTTTTTTTTTTTTTTTTTTTTTTTAAGTCCACTTTCTCAGGGATCTCTTGTCCAAGTGGCCTTACACTTTCCCAAAATAATTTCCTCTGGCTACAGACCAAGAACTTAAAGCAAAAAAATGTTTCTTAAAAAAAAAATACTGAAAGGGTATCTGTTGCATGATAAAAAAAGGAATTGTATTTAATGATGTTGATTTAGCATTTAGGGCTAATAATTATGTGTTAAAACCAGATTCTGATTTTTGTATGACTGCTATAGATTTTTCTTCTATCTAGATGTGTAAGTACAGATGGAGAAACCCCAGTGGTATGTCAGACTTGTTCCCAGCCATATTCTAGCAGTGCTCTGTCCTGTCACCATTAGCAGAACCCCTTCCCAAGGTCTCTGGTGGAAGGAAGTGCAGGCACAGTTCAGGGCTTGCTGGCCTCACCACTGTTTACTTACATGGGAACAGCAGCTGGTCCAGTAAACACCATAGGGTGGTGTAACCCTTTCGTTCCATTATTTAAATCACAGGCTGTCTGTCACAAGTGTCAAATTCTAAGCCCTCAGTGGGCAGAGGTTGCAGCTGTTGCTGATTTCATCAGCTTCCTCAATAGCTGCATCCTCAGTACAGACATGTGCCAGTGGCAAAGGTGAGATCTATGTTTGGGGTTTTTTGTTTTACAATAACGCTTATATTCCTTAAGCTAGACTAAGTCTTCTTTGTTCTTTGCCTTGTACAAAAAAATAGTAATATGAAGAAAAAAATTCCCTGGGAATTTAAAATCTTGAAAGATTTATTAATCTAAATATCTAAGAGCACAGCAATTGCACTCTTTTAGAGACTTGTTACAGAATGGAATAAAACACCCACGTCCCAGCCACTATTTTCTTGCAGCTGGGGAAGGACAAAGGGAAGGATCTCATTAGACAGAAAAGAAGGAACTTATTGTTAGCTACTGATTGAAATAAGAAGAGAGCCAGCATTTAGATTTCCCTTAATAAAATACTGGATGAAGTTGCATGTCACTGGACTATGTGGAGTCTCTGTATATCAGCGATGGTAGCCTTAAAAACAGCAACAAAACAATTCTTTCGATCAGTTTTTGAATCTCACATAGAAACTTTTTTTTTGGACATCCAAGTGGACACAAGATTTCTTTGCTTGGATTCTCTTTGCCTTCTAGGGTTAGATTTCATATGACCTGTAGCTTTGTAGGAATGGCATCTGTATTCCTTTCCCACTTGTGGAGGGAAAGATGGACAAATTCTGCTGTCTCTCAGAGCATGCTATCTTGAGGTACTGCAAAAGTAAATGTTCAGCAGCATCAGTGCAGTGTCAGACTGCTGTAAGTGTGAAACATGGAAATGAGTCATGGCCCTCACACTAACAAAAGTTTTCTCACATATGTAAGCCACGAGTAGATTAGATTAAGGAAAGTTTGAATGGGGGAGAGGACTTAAACTGCCGATTACAAAGGACATTCCATTATTTAAGAAGAGGTGTACATACATTGTGGCTTACAGTAATTTATTCCATGTTTAAATAGTGTTCTATTAAAATGTATAATGTGGGTGTTTGCCTGGGCTCCTGACAACAAAATGTATTCTAATTACTTATTTTCCAATAGACATGTGCTACTTTCCATTTGAATTTCCTACAGATGTTATCTTTCGATTCAGCAATGTACTAATTTGGGCATAAATATCTTTTCCTTTTTAACAAAGGAATTAAGCCAGAGAGGTGTGGTTGTTTTTTCTCTGCCTAGGCCATCCATATGATAATATAACAGTAACTTGCAAAATGCCTCAAAACCTCACAGAACATGGGCAAGTGATGGTAGTAGAATTATTTTCTAAGTTTTTTTATTAGTTTTTTTGTTTGGCTGATTTTTGATTAGGTTTTTTGTGGTGTAGTGGTTTTGATTTTTTTTTTTTTTTTTTTTTTTTTTTTTTTTGGTGTTTAATTGATTCATAAAATAGACCAGGGCCTGTCACTTCCCTGAAAACAGATAACAAACTGAAGGAGCCTTGATGACATATTTCACAGATCTGAGTATCTTCTCTGGGATCTTTCAGCAGTTTTAAGGCACCACTAGGGTGCTGTCAAGGAGAACATAGGTAGGGCATTGCCTCCTTTCTTCCAGTGAGGAGGCAGATCCTGGAGGAAATGCTCTGTGCACATGCTCCTGGAATTGTGCAGCCACCTTGTTAGGAAAGGAAAATGTCTGCAGCTCACACAATCCCTGCCATCTCTGGCAGACTTATTGTGGTGGGTGTTGTGATGCAGGCTTTTGTTCTCTTAGAACTGGAAGGAGACATAATAACTTTTTGAATGTGGTATTAAAAAACTTCCAAATGAGTAATTTTTCAGAACAGCTATTCCCAAAGCAACTTGCTTTCTTTAAAAATCTCCTGGGACTTTTGTTCTTGTTTGTTTGTTTGTTTTCTTGACTGCTCACATTTCTTCCCCTTCCCCTCAAAAGACTCAAAATTACTCTGTAACATAGCATAAAAAAAAAGCCAGTCGAGGTGGACTTCCCCTCAGTATTCATTTTTGTCTAAATCCCAGTGAAAATCAGTGATGTTGGTGCTCCAAAACCAGTTATTATTTTAAAAATCCTACCTAAATAAAGTAATCTATCACCTTGGTTTTGCTGAGTAACATTTACAGAGCCTGCACTGTAATAGATTGTCTCTTCATTGACAGAGAAGGACAAAACATTTTTAGATATTTAGTTTGAAGGTAGGGGTCATGCCAGTTAGAGGAAAAATAAGCAGTATCTTTCACTCCAGTGTCTGTTGGATTAATGAAGCTGAAGATGAAGCTGTGGTGTACAGTCAGCTAAATGTTGGTAGCCATGGAGAGATGAAGCAGCTAATTGAAACTAATAAATCTTTTTGTGTTACACTGTTGTCCAAGAAAGTAAAAGGCATGTGGTAACAATGAGTATAGCTACATTTCATTTTTGTTGTGAGTTTCAGTTACAAGATAGAGTTATGCCATTAGCTGTTTAATTGCTATTAGAATTGCTATTAGAAATGCAGCAGGGCATGGTGTGAATAAAGCATTTTCTTTACATGCATAAGTGACATATAGGAACCTAGTTCTTGCTGTCTTTCAAAATTTCTCTTTCATTGTATGCTTTCTCTTGGAGCTGAGATTTTGAAATCTGCCAAAGGCATCACAGTGCTGGTTAACAGTTTGACTCAATGATCCTAAGGATCTTTTCCAATGTAAATGTGTCTATGATTTAATCCTATGGTTCTATCTAACTTCTCTGACAGGTTTCCACTTCTCAGTCTGGCTCTACAAATCCAAGGTGCCTATTCAAACTCTGTGTGCAATGCAAGAGAGCAAATACTTGCCACATTAAATAAAAGTTTGGGAGAGGCAAGTGACTTGTCAAGTTATAGAGTGGAATCCTTTAATCTTGGCATTCTTGAATGGTTTTTGGACTTAAATATTGACATTTTGATACTGTGCATCTACAGAAAGCAGTAAGTGAAAATGAAACCACTGGAAAAATGTCTTGCTCAGAACTTTGCTTACAAAAACTGTGAAAGAGGTAATTTCATAAATATATGCTAGTATAGGTAAGGTTTTCTGGTCAAAATAAGTTGTCTCTTATTTATGAAGTTTTGTATTTGAAACACTTTAGAACAAAGCTTTTCAGATAGGAAAAGAAACACACTAAATATGTAGAAGTATGTTTTTGAAACTATTGCTTTGAAAATAAATTAAGCAAAAATAAGTGAAACAAAAATAAACACATCATCCTTTTTGATTTGCTAAAAATTGAAGATATGCATTGTTTTAGATTGTTATGCTGTAACTTTTTTTAAATTGTCAGCAACTGCAAAAGGGATCTGTGCATCCTTGACCAGGAGTTCTTAGATCTGTATGAGAGCTCCCTGCTCCAATGATCTCTCAGCTTAGTACTTCTGTGTTGCCCTATGTTTTGATTACTCCAGTGGTGCTACCTGCAGTTGCAGACACCATCTTGGCTGTTCCTCTGTCTCTCTGAAGTTGAAGTAATATGGTGTAAAATTATAAGTGGGAAAGGAATTAAATAGGATTTTGATTTTTTGTCCCCTGGATTTTTAAAGGAAGTAGACAGCTATTGAGCTGTTCCCACAGACTTATGTACCCTTTGAATTTCACATTAGTCCTGTTTTAAGAGCTAAAGTGGAATATGAGTTTTATGGTTGTTTTGCACGGAAATCAGCTTTACATTAATTATTTTATTGCATGCAGTACTCAGCTGCTTCTGGTCACTGTCATTAGCCAAATTGTCCAACTACCAAGTATTTTCAGTTAAAATATGAAAGAGAAGAGAAAACAGAGTATCTTCATTTTTTCCCTCATGATAGCATTTAATTGCATCCCTCATCATTTCTGACAGTGTTTAATTTTCTTTTTGCTTTACCCTGTGCCTACAAAAATAAAAGTAGCAAAGTACCTTTAAAATAAAACAAGCAAGACAATTGATTTAAGAAAAAATAGAAGGGGGTGCCAAACCAAATCCCTGCATTCAAATGTACTTATATAATGAGAAGTCCACAATGAGACCTTGAATTTTGTGGTCAAATATCAAATATCTGGTCTCACAACTACATGTGAAGTTCTAATATGGTAAAAGGACTAACAGAAAATACTTTCTGAAGAGGTTATGAGAAAAGACTTACCTAGGAAGCATGGCCAAGATTTAAGCTATTACTTCAAATGTGAAGCATTTGGCAACAAGAGATCACATTCATCAAAAAAGATGTCCTAGTTCATTATTTTTGGTCTGAGAATAGTTTAGTTCTTTGCTTAAAGCTACTCAGTGTACCAGCAAAGAAGCATTATATAAACAGAATCAAAATTCATTTTTCTTTTATCAAATAACGTAGCACCCTAGATAAATTAATAACATTATTTTACAGCCATGTGAAGTGTGGGATATGATCTGTTAATATACAAAATTGATGCACCCCCTTCCATAAAAAATCAGCCTATTTCTGTCTAGGTTGGAACTGGCACAGTTGGCCCAAGTGACTGGAAAGCTCAGGGGCTTTGTTGCTGCAGTGCAGCACAGTTTCCACTGGACAGCTGTACTAAACTGATGTAACCTCAGACAGAGCTGGACATACAAATGGGAAGACACATTCAGAATTCATTGGACTGTACATCCAAGTGTTTTAATCAGAGCTGATTGACCAGTCTGAGTATCAAGCCCTCCCTTCTCCTCAGTGCACACATCTAATCATCCTGTCATGCTAGGAAGCAGTTTGCTCCTCTTTCCCCTCTTCCTTCCCACAGTACAAGTACTAGAGATTCAAGTCTTTTGATAATTTGTGGTATGTAGGTTTCCCTCCCCTGGCCAGTTCTTTTGCTGGGCTCTGGTGCTTGCTTCAGGGAATGATGGAAATTCAGGAGGAGTATTTGGCTTCTCAGAGATTCAGTACTGTTCTACTGGATTTGGAGGATTTGATTGCAGTAAGAGCCATGCTTGTGGAAAAGCAAACAGACCTCAGAGGTAATTTTTTAAAGCAGGAGTACCTTTGGAACAGTAACACAAGCTCTGACAGGGTGGGCACAGAGGAGGAGGAAAGAAGGGAGGCCAGAGAGATCCATGACTAATGCTGCAGTAGTCCAGACCAATCTGAATCTTACGACAGATTTCAACTATGCCATGGACTGGCTTGACTCTGATCCCACTGAAATCAGACTTCAAGGAGGGGCAGAAAGGTACCACTAATTGATTTTATATCATTCTACCCTTCAGTCCTGTTCTGATCAAGTGCTGGAGTGTATTTAAAGCACCCACAAATTGTTTTTAGGGGTATCTCACTGCTACTGCTGATGATAAATTCATGAAATAACATACACTTCCTGTGCCTTGTGTGTGCCAAGTTTGTGCATGTCTGCGTTCGAATACAGATGAAAAATTAAATTTGTTTGGCTTGAGCAGTTTTCACTGACAGCATAACTCATTCCTTTTGAGTTCCTGGATAAGCTGAAGCTGAAACTATTTGTTCTGCTTTCACTGCCCAGTTCCTGAAAGCTGGGGTTAGAGCTGGCTTGGTTTATATCAAAGCTGTGCTGAGACACACCAACAGCCAGGGCAAATAAGCTGTCACTTTCCCAATCCTCCCAGTTCAGCCACACTTTAGTATAAGACCTTAGAGAAGGAATAGACTTAGTTGCAGATAATTCTGGAAATTCCACATGACTTTAAGTAATTACATTAAAATGGGTTTCTTGATACTATTTTTTAAATTGCCTGATATTTGACAGTAATCATATGTCTACATATTCTTCCTTTTTCATGTTGGAAGTTCTGATAAATCTATGTCTTGCAATAATGATAATTACAGTGAAAACATCGTTGTAAGATTAGAACTTGTTTTTGTTGAACACATGTCCATTTTATCTTGACAGCTAATTTACCTCAGCACTCTTCCAGGACCAAGAGAGCATCACTCCAGTTAAATGGAGACTCCTGACTCATAGAAGTGTTAGTTAGCATTAGCAATTGCACCAATACCAAATACCAGCTTGATTTTAGGAGAAAGTGTGAAGTTTTTAATCCTGCCTATTAATTAAAGAGGGTGACCAAGAAGGAAATGTAGGAAGACTTCCAGCTTAAGAATCTGTCTTTTAAAAGACTTCTCTGTTCAAGATTTTTGCAAGCACATCTAGTAAATATAGGACCAGTTCTGATTTACAGTATGATTAGTGCCATTACTCTGGAAGCATGTGTCAGCCATGAAAATGTTAGAAATCAATTAAGTCCATGTTCCAAAACTGGAACATTGTAGAAAAAGAAAAATACTCATAAATGAGAGTTCATCATTAGAACATCCTGTAGCTGGATTATTCTTCCATTGTTCTTGACAAGTATATATAATATATGAAGATACTGAGCATGCTTACCAGCTTGTTCATGTGTTATTAGTGCTTTGAGGTGCCTTAGTTTAGGACCTACTCCAAAAAGCACAGTTTTCAACAGAAATCAGAAATATGTAACACTTCTGGGTGTATCAGCTGTCACTTTTGAAAGAGTGGGCAGAGTAGCAGATTGAGGAGGCACAATTTTGCATTTCCAGGATTTGAACTATGAGTGTACTAAAAAAGGCTATTTGCAGCCTCAAATCCTACATCTTCTGTGCTTACTTATTCCTTCAGAAAACACCTTTTAATGACTTACTGCTTCCAGTGCATTGAATACAAACTTTTCCTTTGATATTGCAAGTTTTCAAAAATATCAAAGCAATGTGAGAGAAGCATCATCTGTATGTTTTGCCAGACAGATTGACTTTGGCTACCCATGTAAATTTTCTGGATCTTTCGATCAAATACTCCACCCTGTTGCAAATTTGGAATTCATGCCAAATATAGCATCCAGCAGTGAGATAAGTCTGAATTCTTTCATGTGAACTACAGTGGTGCTTTTAAATTCTTATTTGTGATAAATATTCTGTATATATTGTTACAAATGTTGCTCAAATAATTTATTCCCCAAATAATTTGAAAAGCAACTGTGGTTGCTTTTGAATTCAAACAAGTCAACATTCATTCTCAGAAAAATGTTGTTCCAGTGCTGCTACAAGTACTACTGCTTCTCATTTCATAAATGTGTGCAAATACATATTGCTAGCTTTTATTATTATCCAAAATTGTAATAGTTGGTGAAAACGATATTTTTACTGGAAGATTGTGTTTGGATATTGGAAAACAAAAAGCAGACAGGGCTCACCCACTGAAGGCAGTGGGACTTTTTCTGAAATTTCCATTTAGTATGTCTGACAGAAATGGGCTTCATGCTGCTTGAGTTCAAGATATTTCCAACAACATTGCTGGGAAACATTATAGCTGATGTTTTTCACCAGTCAGGAATACTCAGTACAGCCAGATTACCTGTTACTTAAAAAATCTTATTTAAAAAAGAAATAGGTGTGAAAAAGTTCTCAGATTGTCCAGGATTGGAAGAACCCTATGACAAAGAATAAGAAAGCTTTGCCAGCATGTTCAGGCAAAACAAAAAGACGTATAAGATTGTAGTCTATAAATACATTAGAAAAAAATGTTATTTAAACTAAAAGAAATGCTATTTGTGTGCAGTTATTCTGGATTTAAAAAGATTTCTGATTCTAAAAGAAATGAGACTCTATGAAGCCCTCCTCTAAGAGTACCAAGAGCAAAAGCACCAAAAAAACCCAACCCCCCAAACAAAAAATCCCCCTAATTGATTATAAGCAGAGCCATCATATGAAAAAGATTATATGGCATGGCTGCCTACAAAAACAAGGGACTGAACTCAATGACCCAAGAGTCCCTTCCAGTCTGCTGTTCTTAATTAGATATATGAGTATCATGGGAGCTCTTCTAGCCTCCAGCCTGTTCCTGCAAGAAGATCCTTTTATTTGTGTAACTTCTCACTGATATCCCTGCAAATCTGCAGATCCCCACTGACATGTAGGTGATATGGATTCTTGGATCAAATTCTAGGGAAGGGTTCATGATCCCAGAAGAAAATTCTATATCTGGCTTCTGTTTTCCGTCTTGATTTTGCATGCAGCTTCTGTTTCAATTCCCAAAATTCCCTTCTATTCATTGTTTCATTTCTCTTGTGAAGATTACGTTTCTTCTTGAAGAATGAATTAAATACTCATCAAGAACACATTTATAATTAAAATTCACAGGATTTGGAATAGTTTTACATGCACAATACCTGTTGCTAAGACCTGAGTGTCTTTGTCACTGAGAAATCTGTGCAAGTGGAGGGTTCAGTGGCTCTCAGACCCTTGAACCAACATCATAACTTCTATTACTTTAGGTCAGGTCTTGTGCCATAAAAATTGGAGTGCATACTTCTCATAGGATCAGTGGGTAAATTCTGAGGAAGCCTAAGCTTCCAGAGTCAGTGGTGAAAAAATTGTAGTGGGAACCTCTGAAAATGAAGTTCTTATCTGGTAGCATCATATACGATCACACAGTTGCCCTTTATGCAGCTCTATAGTGCAATAGTTTTTGAGACTGAATCCTTATCTTACCATTTACAGTCACTTCAAAGTCCTCACTAAACTCTTTCCTTTACACAGATATAATCTGGCTATTTCTGCCTCGGTTGCTTCACCTGTAAATCAGGGCAGTGTTGAGGACTACACATACTTGCAGGGGATATCTGGAGTCTCTGATAGAAAGTCCTACTTGTGAATTATTATGATAAAGATCTGTCCTAGAAATTACATATTGCGTTACAAGTTCTAACTTGCCATGATGGCAGCTGTGAATGGATTGATTTCCATTAATTTGAGATGGCTGGTAAACTCCAACAACTTCAGTTACTGCAGTTGTTCAGGGGTTCTCTAATGTGCTGTTTTCATAGGTAAGTTCACAAATGGCAATAACTCCAGCAGTTTTTACTGTTCATGAGCTTCCTTGTGTGCAAGCCATGACCTCCAAAACCCGGAATGACCCATTTGCTGATGCCAGCAGCCATGCCAGGTCTGCCTGCCAGGCACCCACTGCCAAGAGGGAAGTATGGTACCAGGGTCGGAAAGGAATACAAGCCAGCCTTCAAATGCTGAATAAAGAGCACTGAAATTTTCTTAGCTTTCCATTCTGAGTGGAAAGGATTTGATTCTGGCATTTTCCTCTGGCAGTGTTTTATCTTTGACTTAGTACTGAGAGTAGTGTTTTTCTTTCTATTCTGGACACTGTAATTAATAATCTTAGAATTTTATTGCATTTTAAAAAATACTTTATTAGCACAAACCTCTGCCTTTGACATGATCTGTACCACTGTTAAAGTTTTAAAATTCAATCCTGATAAATAAACCAATGAAAAATCCATAATACCACTTTTTCACTCAGCACTGCAGAAGGTAGCTGAATGTCTTACCTCTGGAAGTGTAAAACACAACCACTAACCTGTGGCAAGCACAGACCAAGAACAAACTTGCAAGAAGAAAGATGCAGCTCTCATCAGACACAGGCTAAGAGGTTTCTTTGGTCTTGGGCTTGCAAATTCTGCAAGGACTTCTTTACTCAGAACCCTGTAGCCTGTGAATAGAAAATAAAGATATTTTATCCAAAGCAAGTAAGCCTGAAACCCCTGCTGCCTTTTAGCTGTAACATGGAAGCTGAAATGTCTTTCACTATCATGTGGCACCCGAAATGCTGGTTTTCTACTTGGTCTTTTCTCAATATTTTCTGTACGCATGACAATTTGCAGTTTCTCAGAATGTTTCTCAGTGCCTTGCAAGCAACAACAAATGCAAGTTATTTAATTTAGACAGTTAGGTGTTTTAGAAAGGCAAACTGTCTTCATTTTCTAGTAAATAGATGAACTCAACTCATAAATATCAGATCACCTTTGTTTATGCAGAGAACATGGACAGAACAAGACTGTGCCTATAAGAGGAGTCAGGAGAGCCTCCTTGCTTTATGATGTTCATGCTCCTATTTCCCATTTAAGAACACTATAATCTATACTGCTGCTTTATCTTCAAGGACTGTCAAGCAATTAATTTAGTTAATTTTTTTAACAGCATAGGGAAATGAAAAATACAGTATATGCATTGAATATTGTCATTTAGTCTGGAGGAAATTCCAGTGTTTGTTTTGGGCAGTTTTGATTTTTTTTAATATATATATATTAGCTCTGCCTTGGCCCCATTGCCAGTGCAAGTAATTTTGAATTTAACTGAAAAAAATTCTGCATTGTTTCTTTACATTTAAGATAGCAATTGTTTTGTGTCTGTGGGAGTCTGAAATTCCAGGATCTGCTAGCTTTTTTTTTTTTTTACTTCCTTATGACTTGCAGGATATATTAATTGCAATGAAGTTTTGGAGGAAAGCAAATCTACCAAATAAGGAAACATATGGAAAACCATTCTGGAAGCACAGAAAGCATAACCATTTATCAAACAAAATCTGTTGTTTTAGAAGGTACTTTGAGTTTACTTCTTTTCACTTTAGAGTTTGCTTCTCACAGAGGTCACCAAGCTTTGTTATTTGGTGAAACTGGGTGCTTTTGAGATATTTTGATTTGAATTTGAAATAGGAAATTAAAATCATTAGCTGCACTTCCATCACTTCAGTTGGCATCAAAGATGTCTTAGGTTGACATCTCTAAGGGATGAAATCCCTGCTCTCATCCTTTTACTTTCTCTATGACATCTGCAATTTTCATTGCATTGCTTGTAGGATATTCAACCTATTTAAAACACTTTGAGGTCAGTAACTTTGATTACAAAGTTAGAAAAAAATCAACTTTACCTCATCATCCTTCTGTTCTTACACAGGAACTCACCATTACAGATGTTAAAAGAGTCTGAATATCCATGTAGACTCATCTGGATTCTCAAGCTGAAGGTAATCAGGGTGTATTCTTCCTTTATTTTTCCCTTTTTTCAGTAAAAGCATATTCATTTCATCTGCAAGTTATTCAAGCAGCTTTAAACATATTTATAGTTCCTGAAGGTCTTTGCTACTATTTCTCTTGAATTGGAGCTAGATTTATTTGCCAATTAAGATAAACTTTGATGTTATGAACCACATTATGAACAAAATAATACAAAATAAAGGATAGGGGATTTAAAATTATTTTCTGTAGTTTGTAAAGGTAGCATAATCTTTTGAGAATGTGGCAAAATCTTAATTCCAATTTAAAACAGTTTAAACTCATTATATGAAGGTTGTTGCCCCTGTTTTACCGGTTTGGAAAAACATACCAAAGAGATTGTACCATTACCTGCTCAACATGTACAGTTCCAGACTTTCCAGGCTGCTATTCAGAAATACTGTGTAGTTACATTTCCAGTTAAAATTAGTTTTAACAGTCATAAACCCCTTAAGCTCATCATTCTTAAAATTTCAGAATTTTTTACATTCTGGCAATCCCTATACTTGAGTCTCAAAGCAAGCAATTTTACATTGCCTTGTATTCCAAACCCTTGAGTACCTGCCCTTTGAGGATCCATCCTCCTTTTCTTGGTGGTACAAACACAAGGACTAAGATGTCTCAAAGTGGGACCTTCAAAACGAATGAATGTATTTTGGTATTTTGGGAAAAGACATTAAATTACTTACACCAGGACTCACTGTAGTTATCATTAGAAGATAGCAAATCAGGAAATTGTCACTCATTATATTGTAATTGTTGTCATTCCTTTCCTCACATGAAGCCAAATGGAATCTCTGACAGCAGACTCTTATTTTCTGTTTGAGTCCAAGAGCAGGTGGCTGAGGCATGTCAGAAATATGTCATCTGATCTGCTTTCTCTGTGTGATCCAAAACATGCCCTCAGTATTCTTCAGGTTAGATATGTCAAAATGCAAAATGATACTGATCAAAACTGGAATTCTGTACTTACAGTCAAATAAAAAGAAGCCAAAGTTCCCATATAAGACTAGTCTATAAGCTGGTAATCTATTTTTCTTTGCAACCATTATGCCATCCCTACTAGAAAATAGAAAGTGGCCTATTGAGCAGTAGTATCAGAAGTCAGATTAATTTCTTTATACTGTTTTAGGGTGTTGGGGCATACAGATGGGTTTTTTGGGGCAGGGATGGAGTGGACTGTTAGGGTTTTGGTTTTCTTTTTGTTTTTGAGAGGCAAAAAGGCAAAAAAAATACAATAGATGGAGCACAGTGTTTGAAGGGTGCATGGATTTCAGACTGGGACTGGCTTCTTTCTCATCTGTTCAGAGTACAAGCAGAGTTGTTGAATCAACCTGCACCCACTGGGGTAGACAAATTCTGTGTGGTGTTTTCAAGTGGGTATCTGTTTGTGTTATGTAAGGATGAAAGTTTTAGCAAATGGTCTTGTATGTATCTTCCACTGTATAAATAACTTTGACAGCTTTGTTGAATAAATCAGGATTGATTTAATATATACAGTCCTTGAACACTTTTCAAGTGTTTTCATATAAATCTCTTGATTTCACAACATGTTTATGGTGATGTCTTACAAGGCCAAGTGGCTGCAGTGAGAGCTTCACTCGCTGCTGTAGATGTAACTTTTCTCTGAGAGAGAAGAGCACTAAGATTTACCAGCACACTATTGCAGGTTCTATAAATGAAGTATCCTTTATACCCTCACTCTCTTACTAAAGATAAGTTTACATCTTTTTTTCAAATCAGGGATGAACTGCAGGAATTTGATGGAATGGATCTGTATTAAAGAAATCAGCATTTGTTGTAGCAGTACATTGGATACTTGCTGCATGATTTTAAACTGAATGCCATTTACCTGCATGTGAGAGTCTATTGCAACTGTCATTTAAACTCATTTTATAAATGGAAAATTGCAGACAGCTGTATGGACCTTGGCTAAAACATCTGTGCTGTAGTTTCTTCTTTTAGGGCCTCAGCTTTTCCTAGACTTCTGCAGTTTGGAGCTATGAAAAGAAAGAAAATATTTTTTCATATGTTCAGACTAATCCATTTGATAATGTTCAGCTTCAGTAACCAAATCACTTTTGAGAATGAAAGCAAATACATTTTTCATTCTTAAAGTAAAAGTTTACAGTCTTTTAGAACAGATATACTCCTGAGGTGGGTGTCTTGGGTGTCTTGTTAAATCTGGTTGTGGCTTGGTTTGAAAGACAGATGTCTGCTAAGGAAGGCAGGAGCCTCTCTTGAAATGGCAGATGTAAACCCCCTCCCTCCAGGTTATTATAATTTTGAAATTAAGGAGCTCTCAGACAAAGATATGGGAATAGGAATAACAGTCCTTTACTTGGAAAATTAAAATAAAAATACAGTAATACAAAAAACCAAAACACTGACAGAGTCAGAATGCAACCTGACACCCCATCAGTCAGGTTGTTGGTAGCAGTTTGATTAAGTGGAGGCTGCAGTCCTCCTGAAGTGACAGATGTGGTTCTGTTGAAGCAGTGGTCTTGTAGAAGGGTGCAGTTTTCCTCCAAAGGTCTAGTGATGATGTAAAAGGCTCTGATTTTCCTCTGGGAATCCAGTGAAAAAAGGCTGCTCTGATGTTCCAGATCTCAGTTTTGATCTAGGTAGGAAATGCTTGGCTCCTCCCCCTGGGTGGAGCATCTCCCAGTGGGATGATGTAATTTTATCAGTCATGCAGTGGGACTCAACGGCCCATTAATAGAAAATATCTCCCTGGAGGAAGGATGGGTCATGGAAAAGATAAGGAACACTGCCCCACCTGGTTTTAGCAGATGGTGACAGAATACATACTTTCTGTTCTATCCTGCTTTGAAACCCAAGACAGGCAGGAAAGTTGCCAGAAAGTGCTTTGTGCATTTGAATGGGCTTAGGAAAAAAAATAGCTTTTAATTTTTTTTTTTTTTTTTTTTTTTTTGGTAGGATGGGGTGATAACTAAAGAAGAATATTCTCAATAGATTATTTTCCTCATAAGCTAAATGCTGTCACTTTGGCGTGATTCCAGTTTGTGAACAATGCAAAACTAACCTGCCTTTGAGGGAACAGTTTTGAGGCTATTCTTCTTCTGGACTCACAAACCCATCAGGAGGGGCCTAATGCATGAAAAGAGCTCCAGAAAAACTCTCCCTCATGCCATTGCTGGACATGGGATTTAGAGTCTTGGAGCCTGCACTTTGTCATTTTTATGGTAAGGCAAGCTTCCATGAAAATAATTAGGAAGCTGCTGTTGTGCTATCCTGAGATGGGAGAAAAATGCTTTTTCCCCAGAACAGACAATTCTTCCTTTCTCCCCATCCTCATCCTACAGAATGAGTAGAAATACAGGAACAAGGATCAGTACTTCCTTCCAAGATTGTGCTTAGGATTTTATGGCAATCAAGAACAACTACAACATGCTGTGGCATTATATTTATGCCTTTGCAGCTCTATAGCACAGGGTAGCAACTACTGAACTTTTAATCCATCTTCATGTAGCATTTACCTATCCTTTGTTGACCTCTCCTGTCACCTATCAAACTTTCTAGTAATTTTATGGCAAACACACTCTGAACTGTGCATGTGAGAGAGTTGCTTAATACTACAGTTATTTCTCTTATGTTTCACACAAGCTAAACTTGAGTTATGATGCATAACCAGTGAATTAATGTGATTCTGGGTTCTTTTAGGGTCAGTGTTTTGAAGCTATACAACTTAGTTCTGGAAGATTGATTCTCTTGAACTACAGAACTTTAATCTCAAGAGACATCTATATTAAAGTAATGTATCAGAGTCAAAGGGTTTGTTTACATGGAGAATTGATCAGCATTGCTACAGCAGAAATAGCTTTGCTTCAATGTTACTCCCTCATGTGGACGTTGCACTCTGGAATAAAAACGACTTCGTTTTGAAATAATTACTCTTGTTAATTGTTCCAGAATAGAGTGTCCACAGGAAGGAGTTATGGCAGAAATAGACATAACAGTATAGTTACAGCTGTCTGATTACATTCACTGGGCAGGAATGCCTTGTGCAAGGGTGGCAAGGGTAAAAAATGCAGTAGATGCTGTAATTTCTGCTCTTGTCAATCATCTGGGTTGCTGGTGTTAGCTTTTTCTCCTATACAAAGATATGTTGTTGCCATGGCGTTCTGGGAAACCACAGCAATTTTGCTTTGATAGCAAATAACTAAATAAATTTAATATAAAATACAACTTTGTCTCTTCTCTCTCCCATTTATTTTCACTTTCTAAATTCAATTACAATTTGAACATAAAATTCTTGGGTGAAAACCAAGTTTTTATTTTTTCTTATAGTGTTCCCTGACCTGCTGGTATTTGGCAGTTCACTGACATGGCATGCCTCTTGTTACCTCTGAAGTAAAGAATACCTTCTTGAAAGATCTTTTCACCTGTGCTACCATATAGTCAAGTTTTACCACCAAATGGGACATCAGGATGTCTAGTTTTCTTGGCTGCTTTTCTCCCCTGTAACAATTGTTTGCTTAAATGTGTTTCAGACATTGCTGATAGCTGCCTGAATTGCAAATGGCTGGGACAAAAACCCCACAACAAACCAGAGAAGCAAGATAAAAGTAAAATTTTAACTTCTCCTATAAAACTTGCCATTACAAAATATGTTTTGTGACTCTTCAGAAGTCTTAAGGAATTGAGGTTTTGGGTAGTTTTGTGAAAGCTATTCTGTAAAGGTGAGAATTGTATGTTTTAATCCTAGCTCTGCTAAAGAATGAGTTTGTGGCCCTAGAATCTTGTATGTGCCACCATTTGCATAGAGACACACTGTAAAGCATGTCTGACAGTTCAGACCATCAGGGAACAGCTGCCATGCCACTGCAAGTGCTGAACATTACTTTTTAGTGCTTAGGTTGCAAGTTCTAAAAGAATCATTCAGGGAAGTGGCTCAAGAATGGATCAAAGGTGCTGAAACTCTAATAACCTCTCTGAGATATTTTATTAATGAGCTTACTCTTGCAGTTCTTCAAGCCAGTTCAAAGTTAGATGGTTTCACTGTCATAGAGATGAATCTGAGTTAATATACCTTCTTTTCCAAGGTGTCTTAAGCACTATCTTAAGCCAGTCTCTCATAGTGCAAAGTAACCCAGCTACCTCTGACAGTGCTGCTCAGCAGGCTGGCAGCCAGGCAGAATATAGTGTAGACATTAAATACAAAGGTTCCTGTGTGAGAATAGCAACATATTTCAAATAATCACCTGAACTGGAATTTGGTTTTTGATTTGCAGAAGAGTACTTCTAGCCAGTATATTGGAGAAGAGGTCTGAAAAGGAAGGAAAAGTTTAACTACCATTAAAATCAAAGGAAATCCAGGAAAATGTTGGCTCATTCCTTTGAGTATAGCAACATAGGTGCTTCAAAATATAGAATAAAATAATCTGCATTAAGTCTAGTGAGAGAGATTCTGTAGTGAAAAGGACAGAATATACCAAAGTTAAAAGAAATTCTAATGGAATCACAGAAAAACAACTAAACCAGATGGTTTCTTTTCCTTCCCTTAACAAATAGCCTGTCCCACTACCAGTGCTATTTCCATCAAGCAAAAAATCAGTGTAATCCTCTCCACTCTGCAACAGCCTTTTACATTTTAAAATAGAGCTGTTTCTCTTCACTTTGGTTTTCTCTTCACTGAAGAAAAGTTTCAGGTTAGTCAGTTTTTCCTCATAGGTCTTGTTGTGTAGATCGCCACTTGTTCTTGTTGCTCTCTTCCAGAGTGTTTCCAGCAAGTTCATATGCCATTCGTGCACAACACTGTTGGCTTTACCTGGGCCTCACCTAGAGGCCGAAGGACTACTTCATGTATTTTAAGTACCTAAAATATTCTGCTATGTTTTTTAATTGCACTAGTTTTAATGTGAGGAGAAAGAAGAAAGTGCTTTTGCAAATAAACTAAACTTATTCATATTCAGACTAGCATTCAAAGTGAAAGGGAGGAAATGGGCCAGACCTGGGCTGCTACCAAGCTTAACAGAAGCTGTGAGTAAGGAGTGATTTGATCCCACAGTAACAGTATATGAGGAGAACCAGGAAAATAGCAAGAGAAAGAGCAGCAAATTAAAAGTGAGGTTCTCTCAGCTACTGGCAGCACAAAGACCAAGATTAGATAAAAAAGTCATGCCTTGATGTTAAAGCTACTTTTCAGTTGCTTCCTCTAACATGGGACTCCTATGCATCATACAAAAACTGATAATTCAAATGGGGTGTTGGATGTTTCTAAATTGGATTAGGAGGTAATAGAGGCATTCAGTCCCACCTGGATCTCCAGAGTAACTGCTTGCATTCAAATCAGGATAATTGGAGGGACTCTCATTAAATATCAATGTTTAACTATGGAGTGAATAATAAATGTGTTTTGGCTGGCTTGATGTGGAAAGAAAATAGAAGGTAGAGTAAGGATTAAAGAGGGATCTCAAGCAGATCAAGAGAACCAAGTGGTCAAAGGGGATTACTTTTATGTTATGGAAGATGTAATCACTTTGCCATGACTTAGACATCATGGCAAAAAGGGGGCCATGTATTGTCCATACAGCAGCTTTAGCAAAGCTCTTCAAATGGTATATTTCACAGTCTCTGTAGGTACTTTTGTCAAGCACACTCTTTCCCAGGCTTGACTGCAGAAGCATATTTTGCTGTTTTCCTTCAAAACAGTGTTTTAGCAAACATGAATAATATATTAAAAAAAAAAGCTATAGAAGGAGATCAGGTAGAGCAGAGAAATTTCTTAATTTTCCCATGAAGTGCTGATCCATAACAACAGAGGCTTAGAACACTGAAAACTTTAATTCCCTTATTTCTAATCTAGTGCAGTGCCTCTGTGGAAAGAGAACTCTTAAATCTGAACTTAATTCTGACAAGGTGGACTGAGGCATTAAAGAGCTTTTTCTTAAAGAAGGATGTCAGATATATTTCTTCACCCTGATTGTTGAGTTATTGAATTCTGAAATTAATTGTCTACCTCTCCAGTGATATAGTGCTTTTCAGTCACTGCATAATTACCTCTACAGAAGGAATAGGGCAGAGCATCATACCCATCCTCCCTTGTGTCTTATTTCTCAGCAGATTTGTAGAAGACTACAGCCTTTACCAGCAGCAGAGTGAAGCAGACAAAAATGGGTCACCCATGGCAGTGCTGACTGCCTTTTCCAACATGTGTCATTGTGAGAGAGTGAATACTTCCCTGAGGGAATATTTCCTTGAGACTGATTATTTGGTAACTGTAACAGTTAAAGCAATGTGCTATTTATCATTGTTCTACATTAAACTGAGAGACAGGATGCTCATTAAAAAGAAGAATGTTTCTTCTAAATTAAAAGAAGTTGTAATTCAGGCCAACTGCTTTCATGCTAGGTTTCCACAACTTTTGTGCTCAAAATGAGGGGATTCAGTGGGAATTGTTTCTGAACAATACTCAGGTGGTCAGATTAGTCGCCAAGGTCCTGTCCTGAAGTGTTGCGCTGCAGCTTTTTCAGTAGAAGCAAGTCATGTTAAAAAGTATCTGGATATTAGGAGAACAGTGGGCACACCATTCCATCTGTTCCAGGACACAGATCCTGGCTGACATATGTAGAATCCCAGGGATTTTTTCCCCTCCTCCCTGTGAAACTCGGGAAGCAGTCAGCCCTGTGCTTCTTCTCAGCCCTTAGCTTGCTATCTTCTCTAAATATCCCAGTGCAACCTAAAAACCTGATTTGGCAGTTAAACCTTTGCCAAATTAAAAACTCTTATGTGAAGCTGTCCTTAGAAGGCTGCAAGATCTGATCAAGGGGGTAAAGATTGGGTTTTCTATCCTCTTAGTCTGGCATGTGAAGCTGTTTCTTAAAGAATTTAAACTATGTAATTGAGGCTCTTTGTTTTGTTTTGTATTTTTCTTGAAACAGGACTAATATGGAAATTTAAAGATCTAAGTGGTCCCTTCTGAAAGTTCCTAACATTGCTATCAGTATCATTCCTTTTTATAAACAGAACTGTTACAGTTCTAAGAAATAAAGTATTCAAAGAATGCACTCATAAAAGATTACGCATACAATGGAATTTTTTAGCCTCAATGGGAACAGAAGGCTTTGTGAGAAGTGTTTGTGTGCAATGAACATAATGTTTGAATCAATTTTTAAGCTGTTGCTAATGAAACACCACCATTTGAATAAGGGGCTACAAGGCATGCATCTTACAGATGCACAGTGTATCAGTTCCTGCCCAGCATATCAAGGCTCCAGGGCTTTAGAGTGTGAAACAAGCATTCAAAAAGAACTATTCTAGAAGGGGAGGGGAGGGGAGGGGAGGGGAGGGGAGGGGAGGGGAGGGGAGGGGAGGGGAGGGGAGGGGAGGGGAGGGGAGGGGAGGGGAGGGGAGGGGAGGGGACGAGGGAAAGAGCCTGAAAGAGCCTGCAGCTTGAAGTGATATGAGATTTATTCCCTTAGCTCGTGTTTTCCGTAGTTTCATCATATGATTTGGCAGTTCTGCAGAGCTGGTGTTAAATACATCACATGGGAGCGTAACAGAGATACTTCTGAGCCTTGGATAAGTGACAGACCTCACAGAGAAGAAGTTACATGACAGTTCCTACCTTTTCCACTTTTGTAGTTCAGCTTTTCTTTCTTATGTAGTCTCAGTCTGTTTCTTCAGTCACATAACTGATCTGACCACATCCCAGGGCTTTGCTTTTAGGGCCATGGCTGGTGATACTCCCCCTACTCAGATTTTTCAGTGATGTGAAGGTTGGGGGTATCCTTCCTCTTTTTCTTCTCTTCACATACATTATCTGCTGCTAGAAGTCCCCAGGCAGATTCTCTTAACAACTCAACCCCAGTATTGCTCGAAATTAGTAATAACAAAATACAGTTAAGGATGAATTGATTATTCTGAAGGGTTCAGTGAATGGTTCAGATAGGTACATATCATCCACACAATGAATTGTTTTCAAATAATTTCCTCCAAGAACCAAGCAAGTTTGTTTCTTGAGGCTGCAAAAAGTCATATTGCCAGACAACATGGGATCTTGGGTCTTGAATGGATAAATCTTAAGCATGATATGTGAATGTTTCTGTTGCCTTCTCACAAACATCCATAAAACCTTGCCATCATGATTGTTCTCTTGCACATATATTTATTTCTATGAGCTTCCATGAATTACAAGCAAAATGAAGCACACACACAAAAAGCCACCAAGTGCATTTAGTAATTCTTTATTCAAGTGAATGTTTAGATTGACTGTTGTACAATAGTTTCCCAGAACTGCATGGAGTTGGGTATCTCTGCTATGAACATATCTCTGGAATTTCCACTGGTTAGCATAGTTCGTTACATTCTCATTCCAGCAAGGATAACCCACTAGAAAATACGCCACTGAAAAATACTGCATTTAGCTGGACCTTTCCTTGGTCTGTTTTTTTATGGTGCTTTTGTTTAACTGTCACTGCATCTGGTGAGCACATTCAGACTGGGGAGACAAGGGAAAGAAAACAACATAGAGACCAAGTGAGAAGTTCTTGGAATATTACAAGCTGCTGTGTGACTGGTAATGGCAGGGCATGCAGGCAGAAAACTCTCTAAAGGTGACACTACTGTGGGACAATTTGATACTTATTAGCTAGCAAATTGTCTGAAGAAATAACCTGGAAGTAAATGTTCAGCTGCAAACAAATACTGAATATCCTGCTCTTCTTAATTTATTTATCCATTAATTCTTACACCCTATGATTTTTAAATGTTTTTCTGAACTTTACTGCTTGAAATCTTGTACTTCAGATGGCATGTTTTCTAGATCTAGGGACTACTGTACATTTTTTAATTACTTCAATTGTTTTTAAGTGATTGTCCCATTTAGACAATAAAAAATAAGATTGTCAAATTACAGATGCCATTTGGGATGAAGCACAGATTACCTTGTATGCATTAAAGAGAGAAATTAGCACATTATCCCATCTGCAAAAAAGCTGATGTGCTGAATCCTTAGAAACAGCAAAGCCTGGTTCCCATGCTGCCCTGTGCACCATGTTTCCCAAAATGCTGTCTTCTGGCAGCTCCTTTGGCCTACAAATGTATATAAGCTGTCATCTAAAACAAGAGGATTTATTGTCCTTAAAAAAAAAAAAAAGAGAGAGTAGAAAACCTCTACCCTCATCTTTCTGTCATGAACTTTTGCCATTATCAGGATTGCATAAATAAAGTGGGTTGTGGTTTTTTTTTTTTTCTCAGCTTCTTTTTCCTCTCCCTTAGAACTTTGTTCTCTGAGAGCTTTTCAAAAGGGAGGAAAAAACCAACCCACCACTTAGAGGAGCAGTTGAGGGGGTCCAAATCACTGTGACCATTTTGAACCTTTTCTTAGCGCACCCCTCAATGGCCCAACCGGGACAAGAATTAGCTTTAAAATGCACTCAGTTCTGGCTGTGTTCATGGTTTAGGGTCTGATTCCCAGAACCACTGCATAATGAAGGTTACCTTTCCTGACAGTTTAGGTATTCTTAATATGCCTATGTTGCACGGTAAGCAACAAGTTTTGCTACATGACAAGCAAAAGTAATGTTAAAAAGTCAAAGTTGAACATGGGGTAAAAGGGAGGAGGTAAAGCAGTAATCCATGCTCACATACCTGCAGGTATCTATAAGATTAGGACTTGGGTACCCATCCTCTTGTTATGAGTGCCAAACAAATAGATCCAAAGAATGCAGAGTTCTCGTGGTGTGTGAGCAAGTGCAGTCACTTAATCAAGTGTTGCTTCTCATCCACCCTCCACCCAAGCTCTCCTAGCTGTTTCAGTGACTGAGAGAAAAAAACCTTCTGTTTTTTAACACAAATGTGCTGCTTTCCCTTCGCCCCCCTCCCCCCCCCCCGCCCCAAATGTTTTAAAAATCACAGCTGAGCAACAATGTTTTTAGGGTGTATCTGCATAGTGAGGGTGGATCCACCCAATCTGTAAACCACAGCGGCTGGTGACAGCTCAGGCTGGCACCCATTTTGATGCATGGCTGTGGTCTGGTGGCTCAGGTGCTGGTCCCATGCACGCGCATCCGAGCATCTTCTGGAGCACATGCATCACGGCATCTGGAAAGACAGGCAGCACAAATTCACACTTGTCTGCACCTGAATCTGCACTCATCCCTTCTGATGCTGTAATAGCCTCAGAATTTTCCCGTTTCAGTGGAGCTTAGCAGCTCATCATGAAAAGTTTGCAACGGCTTTTAGGGAATCGAAGCATGCTGACTTAATTTTCACTTAGCATCAGCTGCAGGCAGGTTCGCCAGCTTATTAACAGCACTTGGCCTTGAAGGGCGGTGGAAAGGGGGTTGTGGAGCAGCGATACAGGATGGTTGGAGTTAACTGTTGCCTTTGAACAGAGATCTTCCCTTTCTGAAGGTGCAGTAGCACGACGTGTTATGCTGTCACAAATAACATTTGGGGGCAGAGGAAGGCCTGGCTGGTCTAGAAGTCGTTGCCATATCAGTGGCACCCAGCGCCACCCAGCAAGGCCAGGTCGCCTGGGGGGTTCAGAGAGACTTTCACGCAGGCAGTTTCATGCCTGTCCCGTAGCACCGCACAGACACGGGGACAGCGTGGGGCTATGTCAACGAGACGGGTTTAATTTGTTCCTTCTCCCGTTCTTACACAAACATTTGGTCATAAGGGAAAAGTCGCCTTTCCGTACACGTGGGAGAGGCATTTACGCAAACAGCCCCGCCTGCTGCGGAAACAGGCGCCGCCCGCGGAAAGCTGAGGGGTGGGAGCAGCATCTTCTGAGAAAGGAGGTGAAACGGGGCCGGAGAGCGCGGGGTGACACCGAGGCGGGGGGCGACAGCGACGAGCCGGGGGCGGCGCTGGCCCCGGGCAGCGCACCTGCGGGCCCCCGCAGCCCCGCCAGGTGGCGCCGTCCCCCGCCCGCAGGCGGTGCCGCGGGTTCGTGTCCCGGGGCCGCGGGTTCCTGTCCTGGCACCGGGATTCGTGTTCCGGGAGCCGCGGTTCGTGTCCCGTGGGCCGCGGGTTCCTGTCCCGGAGCGCTCCTCCAGGCGCTTCCCAAGGGCTTGTCCCGGGGAAAGGCGCCCCGGAGCCGCGGGCTCTGCCTCCCGCATCGCTTTACCCGCGCTGTTGAGTCCAGCCCGAGGACGATGATCTGCCCCGGGGAAAATTGTTCCGTGTCTAGACAAATTCATGAGGTGGAGGGAAGGATGGAGGAAATTATTAGAGTAGCTGTACCCCATGGGTACGTCCAATCTCCAGCACCCTCACGGCTTGAAGTCTTGCGGGGCAGAGGAGGGCGCGGAGCAGCAGGAGGATGGGGATGCATCCCTGGCGCTCCGGTCTAGGAAGCTAGACCCGGAGAGAGGGAATTTTTAGCACGAAAAGCGTCCCTGTCATTCAAGAAGCACAGCAGAAATATTTATGTTTCAACAAAACTTTTCCCCGGGAAAACTTTGAACATGGGGGAAGAGTAACTTTATATAAGGACTGGTCCCTGTTTTATCTGAATGAAGCCCTTGCTCAGAATCAGAGCAAGAGACCAGCACTGAAAGACCAAATTAAAACGCAACAAACCACCTACCAAGTCCTATCAAAGTTTCTGTGCAACGCTTTGCTCACTTCTGTTTTTTAATGAAACATCAATTTGCTTTAATTATATGTGAAGCAAATTTTATTTTTATATTCTAGAGGGCTGCCACAAAATGGAGTCATAGTCCTCTTGGCTTTCATGGTGATTGATTGCATTTTTTCCTAATCATGGTGAGAGAACTGTCATTTCTTACCAGGCTGCTGTATTTATGATATGTTCTGTATCTGTTTTATTATCTCTTAGTTATAAGAGCTGAAATCAATAAAGCTTGCTTGACTAAATATTGCTTACATGCATATGGGATGCTTTTCATAGTTTTTATCAAATGTTGTAATATATGTAGGAAACATTAACTTAACTGTTTAGGTTTAAGACCCTTAGAGAGAGACAAGCATTGCTGAATGTTGCAGGTTCTTGCCTCAGTTCATACTAATTTTACAGTGACTGATAAGCACTATTGTATTTCTTAGAAAAATCTGAACTTCCCAGAAATGTCTGAGGTATTACAGTGGCAAACCAACTCCGTTTTGCAGACTTTTGATGGTTCTGAATTTGATTACAAACACAGATGCAATTGTGTAATGCAATTCCTCGTGTAGGTTCTCTTTAGTTTAGCTGATTCCTCTGGTATGTTTTGTATCCTTCATTGCTGGGGTTGTCTTTCCTGTAACCATTCACAGGTAGGAGACTTTACATTATTAATACATGATCTTGTTCGTTTTGGCCAAGACAAGAGGCTTGAACAAATTTCTGGGGACCCATCACAGTGACTCCCCACAGGACTCTGAGGAAGTTGCTTCTATCTGCCTTATATTGGGCTCAGCTGTAAAACAGGAATTATGATATTTTATCTATGAGAGAGGTCAAGAATTGTAGGTGGAAAATGTGACTATAAATTCAAACCTTTACAAATAGATGAATTTGCCATATGCTGTCCAGAGAAATAGAACAAAAACCCCACCCTTTTGTGGTGACTGATCCAGTTTCTCTGAAGTCTTTTGGAATAGAACTGGAGTATTTCACATGTATAGAAATCTGTATTTTCACATGTGCACAAAGGCTGTCCAAGCTTGTAAAGTGTCAGATGGACCAAGCTCACTAAATATGTGCAAGATTCCAAAAGCACTTCAGAAAACTTGTTTTCCTTCCACTGGCAATTCTGAAGTTTTTGTATCTCTTCATAAAAATGTTTATCATACATTAAATTGTAACTGTGTGACATCCATAAAAATTATTTCCTTTCTCTCACTACTCCAAAAACAAATATTAATTTTATCTATACCTAAAGTATATAGAGATATTTATCTAGATTATTTTTTACCATTGAAGTGTTCAGCTTACACACTATAAACATAATCTAATCAAAATAACATATCAGAATATATGTGATCACTATAGAATTTTTTAGCTAACAGCAATTTCTATAATGGTCAATTAAACAGACTTATTGTTTGCACAGAATTTTTATAATGAGAACAAGGGTGGTGATGATGGTGTCAGTTAAAAGTTCAATTATTTTTGTAACTCAGCAAGCTGCTTCTTTCAGATAGTCATAACTTTCAGAGCACTCAAACAGAATTATTACATTCTTGCTTACAGAGAAGCAGAAAATTTGTCAAGAGATTTTCAACAGAACACATCCACCCTTTATTAAGTCAAACTGATGCCAAATATTAGAAACCACAGTCACAATGAAGAATGCTTTTACTACTCCTACCAAAACATAAATGTGCATGTGCATATCTTGACAGTAATTTAGCTGCATATGCTATAACTTGCCTGTTTGCAGCTCTCACTGAGTCCCAAACCATTTTAAAAATGGTTTTAAAGTTATAAACACTTTCCTAGATTTTTTAGTACCCTAATGTTTGCAAGCAGTGTCAAGGACATAGGAAATACTGTATTTTAGCAGTGTCAATACTTATTTTATCTCAGCTTGATTGGAAATTGCAAAAGGGAAGGAACAAATACAGTTCTTTAAAAATATATTCTTCAACTCTTGTGTTTTGATCTTGGTCTTCCTTCTGTAATATTGAGCTCAGATTTTCAGAGTGCAGAGTGCAATTGGGCAATTTAAGGCTTACAGGTTCTTTAAAACTTCTGACATGTTCTCATAAACTCCTCAGGAAACCCTTGAGTTTTGGTGCTGCTGCTGCTGAACTCAATTAGGAAGCTTAGAAACACAATAAGAGGTGTTCAGGATAATGGCTCCCAAGTTCAATTTCCCACTTAGTTGTCATCTGGACATACAAATATTTTGGTTGACAGAAATAAATAGGCATGTCTTCGGGTGGTTATTACAACCATTTCTTAGGTGGGAAAATAGAATTTCAGGAAAGGATATGGGTTCATAGGCATGTATGTGTAAGGAAGAAATTGGCATCTGAAACAGGATACAGCTCCACCATAAGCAAAGTTCTAAGCCCCATATGTAAGCTGTTTCTTTACCTTTAGGGAAATTGCTTCTTCAGTCTCTGCTTTCTTACCTGGAAATTGAAACAAAAACATAAAACCCCACAAGTGATTGAAGAATAATGTCTCTCAGTTGTTTAATGCAAAACTCTTCCTTTTCTTATTAGCCCTTTTATTTTGATTATATGAAGAGGCCTAAGGAGGCCACCATGGTAAATTGTAAGTTAATGCATTATATAATGCAAAGTTCAAGTTCAGTAAGTTTCAGTACAGTCCATGTATTTTTCCTATGTGACTCTGTCCTCAAGTTTCAAAGAAATATGCATTCAAGCCAAATTCGAAGAAATTTTTTTTGGAGCTTTCACACTGAGAAACTTATTCAACCTTTCCAGCAGCTTAGAAAGCCATGCTTTTGAAAGTTTTTTTTATGTAGGTTCCACTTATATTGACTTTATTAAAGTTGTTAATCATTGCTTTTCCTTCTGGTCTGAATTAGAATGCTGTCCTAAGTGCAGAGCTAGAAGGCAGCTCTCTTGAACATTTATTGTATTTCTTTCTTTATTCTTCTGCTGTCTTACCAGTGTCTCAAAAAACCTAATTTGACATAATGCCTTTGCAGGTCCACCTAGTTTGTCCATGGCCTGCACAAGATGAAGAAGGAACACTGTAGTGAGAAATTTGTTTCTTGTCTGTCAGTTTGCTTCTTGTGGCTTTAGCTATGTATTGAATATGTATATGCCAGTTTAGTAGCTCCATGAAAGATCTGGTATTGTATGTGTCTTAGAAGAGCTGTCATAGCCTGTCCCTGCTTCATTTTGGTTATGCTGCATGTGTAATTTCATAAATAAACATTTATTCACAGAATGTAAATTTGGCTGAATCATTCTGCATATGTGAACCATTTATTCTTGAACAGAGTAATGTTCCGTATTCAGTAACTTAAATATTATATAACCACTGCAAAGCTTGTCCATTTGAAGGGAAAAAGAAAACACAATTTTCTTTTGGCCTCTTTCTTTCATTTCCGTAGAAACCTTTTCAATTGTGATTCAGCTTTGAAACACAAAAACGTTAACTTCATTTTATTCAACAGAGCTTTAGCTTGTGTTTATCAAAGGCATAGTGGAAAAAAAGTAACCTTTTACTGCCTTTTGCTTCTGTTATCAATTAGGCCTAACACTGCTCTAAAATACTCAAGTTATGTTGTCACATGCAGCATCAAAGCAGATTACTGAATTTTAAGCAACTGCAATACAGGATAAACTCACTGCTTGAATCACAGTAGGAACACTGGTTTGTGTGCTCAGCCTCTCCAGTGCTGTCAGCAATATATGAGAAAATAAATACTTCACATAATTTGCATAGCATTGGCTGTGTTTGCACACTCTGTGAATGATTATGTTCAATTGTGAGTCATTGAAATCAGAAGCAGGAAGCTGCATGGAGAAACTAAGGTCCACTTTGTGGAACCGTGGTGACTTACTGTTGTGGGATGCTGCTGGGAACCAGGGAAAAAGAAGCCTTGAAGCTTTGCCTTTCTCAAGCTGCTCAAGGACAAGAATTATAACAATGATTAAGCACCTGCTGAGTGCATAATCATTATTATAATTTGTTGACCTTGTAAAGGCCTGAGAAAGGCAAGGCCTCAAGGCTGCTTTTTCCCTGGTTCCTGTGGGGGTTGGATTGTTGGGCGGTTGCTGGACAGACTCAGGAGCTTACTATTTTCTGTTTTTCAGGTTTGTAGTTTATTATAAAGGCGTGGGTGTAAGAGAAAGTGTAGAGCATAAAGATAAGAGCAAAAGGTTAAAAGAAAGCTTAGAGAGAGATTAGAGGTAAAGGGTTAAAGGTAAGAGAGAAATTTCCTGTTTACAATACAATAAGTATTCTTCTATGATTCTAATTTCCAATAACCAATCTAATACAATATACTAATTTCCTAATATTTGCATGCAACCTATAGAAACTACTAAATTACCATGTTTTATGGCTTTCTTATCTGTAACCCTTATTTTCAGACCTTTCCTGCCAAGCTTAAAACAAGATGTCTGCTGGTTCTTTAGTATTTGGGGCATTTGGTATCATCTAAACAAAGGAAAAGGCCTCAAACCTTAACATAACTGTTTTCAGCATCTATGTCAAAGTATGCCAACATCTCTATTCCAGAACTACTTGCTAAGCACTCATAAAATTTTTCTATTCCCTCCCCAACAGGTTCCCCAAGAGCTTCCAAAAACAACTTACTGCTGCCATCCAGAGGGACATGGACAGTTTGAGAGCTGGGCCTGTGCAAACCTCATGGACTTCAGCAGGTCCTGTGCCTGGGTCAGGGCAATCCCAAGCACAGATTCAGGCTTGGCAGAGAATGGATTGAGGACAGCCCTGAGAAGAAGGGCGTGGAGGTATTAATGTGTTGGACAAGAAGCACAACACGACCCGCCAATGTGCACCGGCAGCCCAGAAGGCCAAACGCATCCTGGGCAGCATCTGAAGCAGTGTGGCCACCAGGGGAGGGAGGGGATTCTCACCCTCTGCTCCACCCTTGTGAGACTCCACCTGGAGTGCTGCATCCAGCTCTGGGCTCAACAGGAGAAGGATGAGGAACTGCTGGATTGGGCCCAGAGGAGGGCCAGGAAGATGAATGATCAGGGGCTGAAGCACCGTTTGTATAATGAAAGGCTGAGAGAGCTTCAGGCTGTTCTTCAGCCTAAAGAAAAGACTTTGGGGAGACCTTCTTATAGCAGCCTTTCAGTGCCTAAAGGGGGCCTGCAAGAAAGCTGGAGAGGAACTTTCTATGAGGGCCTGTGGATTAGATATAGGGAAGAAATTCTTCATTGTGAGAGTGATGAGACACTGGAACAAGTTGCCCAGAGAAACTGTGGATACCTCATCTCTGGAAGTGTTTAAGACCAGGCTGGATGAGAAACCTGTGGATATTGTCTAGAAAATTGAGAAACCTGGCCTAGTAAAAGGTGTCCCTTCCCATGACAGAGGGGTTGGAGCTAGATGGCCTTTGGACCCCAACCTTTCTATGATTCTATGATTTGCACACATGAGGTTTTATAATAGAACAATAACAATCAGGCAAAAAGGTGCAGCCCTAAATTGTGGAGGCCCTTGTTTGATAAGAAACAGGGAAAATTTTTAGTTTGGTAGTACAAGCATGATTCACTCACATAAGCAGCAGTCACCTCTGACTTCAGTTTGTAGGGTAAGAGGTGGAGGGATTTAAGTATCTGCATGTTTGAATGTACATTTCCCCATTATTTCTTCTTCTTCTTCCTCTTCTTCTTATTCTCCTTTTATGTTCTCCTTTGCCTTCATGTTCTCCTTCATCTTTGTCTTCTTCCCTGTAACAAGAAGTTTGCTGATAAAGGAATGAAAACCTGGTAAGTTCAAGGAGAGAGGACATAACTACTCCCTTCTGGGTCTCTACAAGTACTCCCTAGGCATATACAAGCCCTCATGCTTCCATATATTTTTTTAATTTTCTCACAGAAGAGCAGCCTGTCAATCAGTTGAACTTACCCAGGAGACTCTCTAACTGTGGCTCTTCTCTTAGGCTAGCAGATTTGTGACTGAGTGGGAATAAAAATGCCAGTCTGTTCAAGCTAAACTGTTGTATAATTCTAACAGCAGGAGCAAAGCATAACATTAAAAAAACATGATATTAAAATTATACCAGGTCTGTATGTAGTTCACCTTTACAAGGGCCTGACTTTCCTGTTCCTGGTGTTCCTAGAATGTAAACCTTACCCTGAATTCTCATAAAAAAGAGTCTCATTTCTCAGTGTCAAGACATAATCTCTCTCTTTCAAGTGTATTGAAAAATTCTTGAATCCCTGTATTCCTGCTCTCTGCGAAACAACTGCTTATCTCTTAAAACCAACCAAACAAAAACAACAGCAACAAAAACACAAACCAAAACAAAAAACCCAAACTACTCCACTTTGCCTATTAACAGATTCTATTTAAAAAAAACACAAACAAACAAACAAACCCAAAAACCTTATATCTCAGGTGTATGAAGAGTCTTAATATAGCCCCACTGTAATTTTCCAGCCTGACTGTGCCACTATTGTATTAGTTCATTATCTGAATGCAGCAAGTCAGCACAGAGGATTCAGGAATTGTGGCAAAAAAATGGGCAGCTTTAGATCTATTTAAAGGAAAAGACTGTCCTTTGCAATTTGGAAAAAAAAAAAAAAGTAAATGAGGAAAGCAAAATGAGACATTACTGGTGTTCAGTCTCAAAAATAAATCAAAGTTGTGAAGGTGTAAATACTTACATAGAAAGAGTTGCTGAGTCTGTATTTTGCCTGCCTGATATCTTCTAGGCTGAGCATGAGATTAAAAGTGTCTAAGTGATTAAAGATTGAGGCTGTTAGGGATATTGTGCATTTAAGGCCTACCTATTCATTTTAGGCTATCCTTTCATGCTAAATTTTAAGTCCCTAATGGTGGAAAACTGGAATATAACAACTTCTGTAAGCTAAACTGTGTGTCTGCTATGGTACTGCTGGGCTGAGAAGAGTACCATAGGCCAGATGTATGTCTAATGTGGCTAGGCTCAATGGTCCTGAAAATAGGATGTGGTTTGATCCAAAGTGAGAGATATTAGCTTAATTTTCCGTCTGCGAAAGAGTTCCACTGTTCTGTTTACATTACTTCTTTGAGCCTGAACACTTGTTACAGTTCTTTGAAAGGGAGTCAGTTACCCTCTTCCTTCACAAGATATTTATCTGCAAACTCTCAGTTCTCCAAGAGCCCCCTCTATTCCCTCTTACTTTACCTTTGCAGACATTGGCACACAGCTAACTAGTCTTCCTGGCCAAAAAGTTCTGCGTGTGGCTCCAAGCAGCGTCATTCAACACTGCTGTTGGCTGAATACAAAACATGTGCTGCTCCTGCTCCTTGTTACACAAGCTCTGCTTCCTGCCTCCACACTGCTCATCAGAGTTTGTTGTGCAACTCCTATTTAATGAGGACATCTGCCCAAAAAAATTGTCTCTTATCAACTTAAAACTTTAAAGATGTTCTTTAGGCTGTTCAATGTCCCAGAGTCTATTCATGCCTTTTTATATTTTTCATATATTTGTAGCTTTGTAGATTGCTAATGAATGGCTATAGCTCCTAGTACTTTCCTATCCTCTTTCCCTACGTTTAGGAACAATAAACTAACCTTCAAAACACATTCTTAAAATATTGTTTAGTCTTATTCCAAGAAGAGAACCAACTACAAGGACTTTCTGTTTTCCAACCAGAATCTGGACCAGACATAACTAAAGTGGGGCAAAGAAGCCCCTGGACCATTTCCAGTGGGTCAAAATGCAGGGAATTATTACCTAACCAACTAATCTTTAAATTGGACAATATATGATAGTATATTAATCAACAAATCTTATAAAATTGTAGAATTACTGTGTTTTTTTGCCATATTGCATCTGAAAGCTATCAAGTAAAGGTTTACTTTTCTATTATCACTCTAATATTGTTTGGGAAGATCTCTTCTGTTTTCCAGGCAGAACCATTTTATTTGATCCTCTGCTGCTTCAGTAGTAAAACTTCTGTTTATGGAGCCTCATCCAGTTTTGTGTGATCATCTTTAGGAGGAAGGAATGGGGAAGGAACTGGAAACTGTGACTTTCAAAAAATGGTGTAGTTTCTGTGCTTGAAACAGTACGTTCTAATATTACAGTGTGTACCATATGTACTGTTGTGCAAAACAGTTCAGAGAACAGCATCCTACTTTTGAAAATGTGGTCTCCTATCCAGAAGAAAGTTGATACTTTTCAAAGGCAAACATTTGAAAAAATATATTTATGTCATTGTAAGGAATGTGCTCTATACGTCTTAAAACATGGGGAGAAACTCATCAAAGGCAAAAGAAATTTCCAAGGCCTTTCCAGTTTGTGAGGGCAGAGGTTTGTGACTGGTGGTATTCCCAAAGAACTTAAGGCCTTCTGTGAAATTTAAGCCCTCTGCAGTAATCTGGAAATCCCTCTCCTGAGGAAGGGAGTTCTCCATCTTCTGAGGACCGTGAAGGCCACAGACAGTTCTGTGTAAGGAAGGGAGAGCAAAGTTGCAGTGAAGCTCCAGGAAAGGTCCAAAAGACAAAGTGAAGGTGAGGAAGGAGCCATGTAGAGTTGGTAGTGAGGCATGAAAGTAGCAGAGAAAAAAATACCATGACATTTTGGACCAAGTATGTGAATGGCATCGATGGGCACTGCAAGGAAGGGGAGAGGGCTCCCTGCAAGATGCACAGCCATGCAATTGAGAACACCTGACTTTTACTGCTGGCTCTGTGACCATGCCAGAATCTTCTCCTTGTGTCTGAATTATTCAGCTGCAATCTGGGAGCTTGTCTCTTAGAGTATTCACACTATTTTGCCAGATAAGATGTAAGAAAGAAATATTTAGTGAAGCCATATCTTCAGCAGAAGCCTCGAGGAATTTGAGAATTATGCTGGCAGACACATAAGTACTATCCTGTCATTGACAATATATTTTTTCATACAAAAGCAATTGATTGTACTTACTCAGTAGTTCTCTTTATCAGCCTCATTCATTTCAAATGTATGACATATATTCGCAGCCCAGATTCTGTTAAATCATTACTGAACTTTGCAATGTTCTTGCTCAAAGCTCATAGGTACAAGGAAAATCCTTTATATTTTCCATTGTGTCAGGTGGGGCAGACACTTTAAAAATCAAAGCTTTCACTATACCATTTCTCCTGCCAACACCCTGAATGCTGAATGAGCTACATTTCATATTTAGAAGCCAAAATAAATATTTCTGCCACTTACTGCTGGCAGTGTTAGTCTGATTCCACTCTAAGCTAGAGTAAAGATGTTCCTGGAAAAAGAAATCATTGGCCAATGGTCGTCTTTCAGAATGTATTAGAAAGTTGGATGTATTCTGACCATCAGGGATACAGGATTTAAGTGAAATTAGGTTAATAAGGTTTCTATGTGTTTCTGTAGTGTGTGTATGCCAACATGCTGGGGAATATTTATTTCAGCTAATATGAGCTGTCTTACAGTATAGATCATTAATCTGGCTCCACATGTAGGCTTTTCATGGGGTCAGCAGATAAACAGTTCCAGAAGGCAATTACTCTAATTACTTCTGACATCTATGCTGGGAACCAGTGGCTTTCCCTGAGATATCTTGTCTCCCATCCTACGGAGGAAGCCTGTACAATCAGCCAAGCCTAGATGCATAAGTGACTTAAGTGACTACAGGTATCTATGATAAATTCACCCAGTCCTGTAATGTATACGTACAGTATGCAGCACAGAAAACTTGGAGAGCCCAGGGAATGCAATGTGGTTTGATGTGGTGTGGCATTATTGGTATACACAGAGTGCAGACAAATCTCTGTGGCTTATCCCAGATTTGTCCCATTTCTGCAGCCTAGAACCTTGACTTCCAAGGGAGGGTAATTGTTTAACCACACACGCACTGTCACACATCAGTGACTGTTGTTTCATCTTCTGTCTGATGTAGAAAATGTGAATATGGCCTGGTCCTCTTCCACTATTTTCATAGAATCATTGAATCATTAAGGTTGGAAAAGTCCTCCAAGGTCATTGAGTACAATGCTTAATTGATTATGACCTTGTCAACTAGACCACATCACTAAGTGCCATGTCCTGTCATTTCTTGAATACCTCCAGGGATGGTGACTCAATTATCTTCCTGGGCAGTCTATTCTGATGCATGACAACCCCTTCCATGAAATTCTTCTTGACGTCCAACCCGAACTCCCCTGGCACAGCTTGATGCTCTGTCCTCTTGTCCTGTCCCTTGTTGCCTGGGAGAAGAGACTGACACCCACCTGACTACACCCTCCTTCCAGGTACTTGTAGAGAGAAATAAGGTCCCCCTTGAGCCACCTTATCTCCAGACTGCCCAATCCCCAGCTCTCTCAGCCACTCCTCATAGACCTTCTAGATCCTTCACCAGCTTTGGCCTTCTCTGGACACACTTCAATGTCTTTCTTCTTGTGAGGGGGCCCAGAACTGAACACACGGTGATCACTGGTCAGTGTGGCCTCACTAGTGCCAAGTACAGAGACACTCACTACCTGGTCCTGCTGGGCACCCTATTTGTGGTACAAGCCAGGATGCCATTGGCCTTCTTGGCCACCTAGGCACACGCTGGTTCATGTTTAGCCAATGTTGACCAGCACCCCAGTTTGTTTTCTTTCCAATGGGCCACTTTCTTGTCCCAGTCTGCAGTATGGGGTTGTTCTGACCCAAGTGCAGGACCTGGCACTTCACCTTATTGAACCCCATGCAATTTGCCTCAGCCCATCAATCCAGCCTGCCCAAATACCTCTGCAGAGATTCTTACCCTCCTGAAAATCAACACTCCACCCAACTTTGTGTTGCCCATGAACTTACTGAGGGTTCACTTGGTCCCCATGTCCAGATCATCAATAAAGATATTGAACAAGACTGGCCCCAGCACTGATCCCTGGGGGACAGCATTAGTGACTGGTCACCAACTAGATGCAGAACATTCCCCACCATCCTCTGGGCCCAGCCTTCCAGCTAGTTCTTAACTCAGAGAAGGGTGCACCTGCCCAAGCCACGGGCAGCTGGCTGGTCCAGGAGAACACTGTGGGAGACTCTATCAAAGGGTTTGCTAAAGTCCAGCAAGACAATATCCACAGCCTTTCCGTCATCCACTAGGTGGGTCGTGGTCATAGAAGGAGATTAGGTTGGTTGAGCAGGACCTGCCTCTCCTAAACCCATGCCTGATCTTCTGGTTGTTCTGTATATGATTGCACTAAAGATTTTGTATCCTACATCAAAATATCTTCTAGATTGAACAAAAGCAATCTATTGGACAATATCTGTTAGCTAAAAATCTTTTAGGGACAACACTGCAGATGCAGGGAGCACAGTGTTTTTCAAAAAACTGAGAGAAATGGCACTGAATTATCAAATATTTTTGTTTTTACTGGAGATGAAACAATGTAACAGTTTTAGTAATTCCCAATTTCCTGCTTCAAAATGGTACCAGATTAAATTTGAAATAGTGCCAACAAGGGATGCCAGCCAAAAGCGGGCAAAAGTAGAGATTTGGTAAGACTTGGTTTTAATTTATGTAAACTGGGCACTTCTAAAGAAGGCTTGGGCGAGATTTAAAGGAAAAATAGTAACATTGGTCTAAGATACTAACAAGTAGCTAGAAAGTTAAGATAATGACAGCATTTTGAAGGAATGGCTATGGTCCTGCAGAGCTCACAGCCAACATGCCAAGCAGAGAGTGAGGCATTGGTTTGTTAGCAAAAAATTTTCCTAGTGATTGATTGGAGGAGTGTCCTATAGATATAAATACTAGGGACAGGTTACCGGTGGTAACTCATTTATAATCACCACCAATGTATGAATGCAGGCTCCAGGAGTTTGCTAAACAGTGGAAATTCAGTTAGTGCTCAGAAGAGTGACCTAGGGTGTGAATTAATTTTCACTTAGTGGCAAAGGGGAGGCAACAGTGGGTTCACACACAAAATACAAAGTTCAGAAACTGCAGAAAACTCCCTCATGTTGGTCTTCAAGATTTTGGTGGAACGAACCATATGTGGTGATCTTTCTCCTCCTCCCTCCTCTTCCCAATTTATCCAGACTAGCACTGCTCATTACAGGCTATTCAAATGCTGAATTTTATGTTTTGTTGTTTAGCCATCCTAGGAAAATTGACCTGGAAAAACTTTGTAACAATGGTCAGAATGTTCAATATATTTTGTATTGTATTGTATCACACACGTATCTCAGACGTGTCTCGGTAGATTTTTTTGTTTTGTTTTTCTCAAATGTTCTGAAAAATTTGCCTTTGGCCAAATACTAAGCATGGAAAAAACAAAAGACCAATATTTTATGAGATGAATGTATTATCATGGAAGTGACATGATAATCAATGATGTCAGCTGCCACATGCCTATGTCACAAGTGGGATTGGGAGCACTGTCTGTCTGCTCCCCATCTTCCCATGATAAGACCTTGCTTTTCCTTGCTTTATAATGGTGTTTAACTCAGACAGTTTAGGCTGAATTTTTCCACTTTAGGTGTCTGCCCAAGGCTGATTATTTTGGAAAACTCTGTTCAGCCATTTCCAAAAATAAGACTAGAGGAAAATATGTTGGTTCTGACTATGTCTAAAAACCTGTGGCAAACTTTTTGTTGAAAAGGTCTAGAACTCCAGTGCTTTAAGGCACAAGTGTACCATTTTCTGGTGTGATGAGGCTGAAAGCAGGGGGAAAGCTTTGTGTCAGCAGCATAACTTCTGTGATTCTACTCAGTGCCAGGCACATATGGTCAAGTTATAAGCCTCTTAGAGAAAATGTTTTGCATGGACTCTGAAAAGGCCTACTTGTAGGTAACAGTTTAATGCTCCTAAATTCAATCTCTGCTCAGACCATTTTGCACCTTAAGGTTCAGCAAGAGTTTCTTTGCAACTACAGATAGGTGCTATGTCTGATCTATGTAAGGGCAAAATAAACACTAAAAGTAGGTCCCATAACAGGAGATGGGAGTAAATAGGGAGATGAACAAGGAAGTGTGAATTATATTAAGATATATAGAGGTGGTATGAAGGAATTATCTGTGACTAGTCAAGGTGACAGAAATAAGGAAAGAATGTCTAAAAGAACAAAAATGAGTTCATGTACCAGAAGATGGGTGCTATGTTTGAAGTCCTGAGGAATGGCTTCTAGTGAAGGAAATGAACCCTGCAGATTTGTCCCTAGACATTGTTAGTTATTTATTTTTTAATAGGATGGACTGGGCGTCTGACTGGAAAGGAAATCATAAGGAAAGTAGTAGGGCATTGTGTTTATTAATTAGATTGGGATGTAGAACCATAAAATTAAATGCTTTTCATTGCTGAGTAGCTCCTTTGGCTTTTTGGCTTTCATTTGGCACTTATTGCTATAGCTTTACACCACCGTAGTTGTGGCAGTAACACTAGCAAAGAACTGGAATTAAGCCTTGTCAGATCAGGAAGGCTAAAATTAACTACATTTCTGAACATTCATCCTACTATTTTAGGTATAAAATAGTAAGCTTTCATTTTAAAAATAATAATTTTATAAATGAAAATTGATCATGCTGACATTTGCTTTACCATTGAAGCAGGTTTTTCAAGATCGTTTAAGGATTTAAATGTCACTATTGTATGTCAGCATTCATAAACTTGATGTTGATAGGAAGACAATGCAGTATTTATCTCAAATAAATATTAGTGAAGTGCCCAAGGCCTTTGAGTCTAGAGGGAACCTTAATACTGTGCATTCATATTGTAGTACATGAAAGCAATTTGTTTCTGGCAGTGCTTATATAAACAGACAAAATTGTATTAATAAATCCAGACCTCAATTTGTGTCAACAAGTGCATAGCTGATTTTAAAAAATAAACCCAAACACACCCCTGCTCTGTGCCATTGTCTTGGTCAAGCACCTTTGACATTCTGCTGGCTTGTGTTTTCCTGTGTCCTGGTCAAATGGCAGGTAGGAGGTATTTGACAGTGTGTCTATGACTAAAAAAAATTAAACTAGTGGAGTACATAGTTTTGTAACAAGTGGTGACATGCAATGTAGGAAGAAGAGAACATGAAGTTGTGTGGTATAGTTTATAAGTACAGATTAGAAGATTTTATCTAAAGGGAAAACCAGTGTGGTGGCCTACAGCTGGTCTGGAGGCCTCACAGTTATAATAATTCCAGCTTTTCATAACTGAAATGTGATTGATTGTGTACCTTAATTATATAACTTAACCAGTGAGCACCATTAGAGAGCAGGCCCAGGCCACTGGGCACAAGAGCAGCTTTTGGCTGGTTGGGTGGCAGCTGGTTCAGCCAGTGGGGATCAACCAGGCAGTCCTTCTGATATATATAAAGAGAACTGCACTCAATAATTGCCTGTTGTGCATGAACTCAGCGTGTCTTGGGGCATCTCTGTCTCCCAAACTGCAACACACCAGGCAAGATTTGCATGGCTAATCAGAAATGAGTGCCAGTTACACTTTTTTTTTCAAACTGGCTGTTATGTATTTATTGTATGTATACCAGCAAAACTGCTTCAGGAATGTGCTTAACATTTATATTTCAAATTTAAAATAAAAAATATTGAGAAATAAATAGAATAATTGTGACAACTAGATTAGAGTTGGTACTTAAACACATTTTGAAGCATGTGGATTTGGACCACTAAATTTGGAGGCAAAACCCCACAAACAGGAACCCCACAAACTGGGAAAATTCAAACCTGATTCCATGGTGCCTGGCTGAGGCCCAGACATATAATACAGTATTTGCCTGCAAGCATGTACACATAGGAGAGACTTGTAAAAGGGAGATTGAGTTTTGGTACACCAGAGGTATTTGGAGTAATTCAACCGGAATAGGAAGAACCACATACTTACAGCTGCATGCCTACATGAACAAAATGGTCCATAGTCTCCAGAGTGTTAAAAAAAGTTAAAAACAGGGCAGTCTCTTGAAAGTTCTTTCTGCTTTTGTCCTATTGAAATTATGTAACATTTAATAATCCCTTTTTTATTTTCAGACTGATTTGTTAGGTCCAGGAATTGTTACTTTTTCTTGGCAACAGCTAATCCATCATTTTCTAATTTCTCTACCTTGGAAATCGCATTTTTTATTTTACAGTTGGCATTATCCTCAAAACAAAACAAACAAGCTGGTAGTCAGTGAAAGAAATGACCAGAAACATTAAAGAAAGCAAAGGGAAAAAAATCTTCAAATCATGTTTAGCCCCATCTGGCCCTAGAAAAACATGGAAATAGATGATCGAGTGCAGATTCCAGGATGGGCTGTCTTTCAAGGGAAACAAAATCTGGATATTTCTATGTCTAGACCACAGGAAAAAAAAAATGCTTTGGTGCTAATTAACCCATTAAAAGCTTACAAACCCTGAGTGGTGCCTGGCAACACATGTAGGGAAGTTTGCAGATTTAAACTGCCAAAGGAAATGTGGGAGGGTGCAGGGGAATCAGGAGATCTGGGTCCTGCTGCTTATTCTAGACCTGGCTTGCTCTTCAATTTTAGCATCAATACTCAGCTTTTTTCTGCCTTTTTTCCCTTCAACGTGGGATTGTGACATTGCTCTCCCTCCAAGAGCTCTCTGATACCAAGTTAGGAAAAAATGCTATGAAACCAGCCTTGTTCTTTTGTGTTGTATACAATTTATCCGAATAAGTTGTCTAAGTAGAAACCAGAATCTAACTTTGTATACTGTAGTCAGGTGTTAAACAGTCACTGAGTAAGCACTTCTTTAGGACCATCTATATTGCTAAGAGGGTACATAAAGGAGAAAATAATATGCTCCATGCATCTCTTTTAGTGCACATGTTGAGAGTTTCTAAGTGAGGTTTAGAAGGATATGCTGATACTAGTCCTTCAGACACCTATTAATTATGCTTTAGACTGATTGTTTTTTAATTGCTAAAGCATATTCATCATAAGTGTGCCCTTAAAAAACAGGTTCAATATGGATGGAAAGGAAAAAGTAGAAACAATATTTCACCCAAGCAGGTGCTGCCTTTGATTCTTTCCATGCTTCTCAGCCCATCCCTGCAACCACCTGCCATTATGGTCCTGTTGACTGGGAACAGAGTGGAAATTGTTCCCATATGACTGCATTTTGAGTTAAACAAATACCCACTAGAAGACAGAAAAATCCATATTCAAAGAGGAAAAATCAAAATCCAGGCCTGCTTGCATCTGGGAAATACAGTGATCATCTAGAACCTGAGTTTTACGCCTTGCTCCCTTGTCAGCTCCCTCTAATGCCTTGGCAAGCCTCCCACAACTCTGTTACCACAGCTGCTAGCTTCAGCCTTGCTGCTGTAATTTCACTGTCTGCATTACCCCCTTTCCCATTTGGAAACACATGTTCCTCATTTGTTTACATACCACCCTTTTCCTGGATTGCTCTGACTTTCACAAACTGGGGATTTCACAAACTGCTGGCGAGGGAAGGGAAGTTGGTGAAGGTTGGTTTAGTGATGGCTGATTGGAACTCTGTGTTAGAGCTTGAAAATTTAGACAAACCTCCAGTAGCACAAGAGGCTAATTAATAATATATACTTTGAGAAGGAGCTTGAGAGGGAAGGGTCACTTCTAGCAATTTGGCATTCCTTCTGTGTTTACAGACATTTCACACTAATAAATTAGTTCAATGTGTTTCTTAGCATCTACTTAACCAATGTTTGGGTTGTTACCCACTGATTGCTAGGTTGAAAAGCGCCCAAGCAAAGACTTACAGTCCCACCAGGTGAAGATGCCTGTTCAGCAGGAGTGCTGGCTTAGATGTTTAAATAAGTGTTGGTCCCTTGAGCTTCTAGATTTGCCTGGTAGGATGTCCTACCATGCTTCTCTTCGTTCTTTCCTCTGTATTGCTTGTTTCTCAGCTTCCTAAAGTGTATTTTTATATTCCACTCTGCATAATTTAAATCTGTGTTTTCATTCATTCTTATTCTGAACCTCAGCTTTTATTCTGTGCACCTGGATTCAGTCCTACACATCTTTGTCACTGAATTCCAGAGTGGCACAGAGCTCTCTGAGTCTCTAATTCAGTCTGCACATTCAGAGCAGGCTGTTTAGAACCATATTCGACTGGGTTTTGACATACTCAAGGATGACAACTCCACAACGTCTGGGCATCTTTTCCAGTGTCTGCCCTGTCTTAAAATAAAAGAAAACATTTTTCTTCCATTCAAGTAGAGCTTTCTGCATTTCACTTTGTGCCCATTGCCTCTTATTCTGTCTGTGCATCCCTCTGAGAAGACTTTAGCTCCATCTTTTTTACTCCACCTCCTCCACTATTTACACATTTTGCTACAATCCCCCCTTTCCTTTGATAAGACCCTTCTCTCTCTTTTTTTTTTTTTAAATTCTCTCAGTTGGTTATCATATCAAATGTTAGACAGGGAGAGGACCACTGCAGTGAGAAAGCCTTAAGAGGTACTGGCTGATTACAGGATGAGACTGCCTGGAGTCATCAGACTGCCTGTGCATGGAAGGCAAGTGCCCCAAGGCAAATGGATATTTCCTGGGGAGGAAATAGGCTGAGCATGGGCAGGAGCTCTCTCCTGGACTTCTCTGACAGTGGTGACAGGGAGTTGAACTCAGTGTTCAGCTCAATATTGGCATAAAGCTGGAGAAAGTGAAGCAGTGCCAGAACAAAGTCTTCCCTGGAGAAAAAGAGCTCAAGACAGAAAAACAAATATCTTAAAGGGAAGTAGGGTCAGGCATCTTATTTCTTGACTGAGATAAGAATGGAACATGGGTTGTTTTCACAGAGTAGGTTTCAGAAATCTGGATGGTGGCAGAAATTTGAAGTTCATTTGGGGGACAGAGGCTGAATAGTACCTTGAAAACATGTCTATGCTGATAAAAAGCTGAATGGAGTTTTGATAACAGAATGCTGATAAAAAGTGGCATTACAGGGTACAGGACACATTGGTGCAAAAAAGGTTTCAAGTACCAGCTGCAAAGCTCAGGTTTAGCTTTACATCCTTTGCTATTGCATATTTCAGCTTTTCATTTTCTGTCTTTGAGCTAGTCTTCAGTCTTAAGATATGAGAGTATTTTGGCCTTTTCAGAGACTCTGTAAATTCATAGGAGTGAAACCTTTACATTATATCCTGCTAATACTCATGCCAGAAGTGTGAACAAAATCTGAACTCTCGGGGAGACAGTAATAAGGAAAGTCAAGTCAGCTGACCTTTTAAACCTGGTAAGCAGATTTTTAAAAACACACTCTGATTTGATAATGAAGGAAATTTGTTTGAATTTGTAGCTTTTTTACAAATTATCTTAACTCCTGAGTCAAATAGAGTGTGCCAACATATTAAACTCAACCTACATCAAGCCAGACTGCCAAATGCATGTTGATTTATTACCTGTGAGATTATATAATCACAATTAAAGAAAATATAAACTTTGAATAATACAACTGTGAGTTCAGCTTTGGTCACTTGGGAAACTAGCATTTGTCCTTATCAGTTCAAAAGCATTCTCCTGTCTAAATGGGAAACATTTCTCTTAGATTAAGATTCAAGTGTATAACCTCAGAGTTGAAAATGGAAATATATTGTTGTTCTTTGTAGATGGTCTTTCCACTCTTCATCAGATATAGTGTATATATGTTTGTAGTACATATATCTTCCTAATGTAAGCTCTCCAAGTCAAGTCTTTCATCAAATAAAATTACTAACTTGAGCCCAGATTTTCTCTGCTGAGTATTGTGCTAACAACTGATTTTTGGTTCAGTAGCTGAATATTTAAAAAATCAGATCGAAATTGAATTATCTATTCCTGACCGATATGAATAAGTGACAGGAGTTTTGTAAGTAAAATTAACATTTTGGCATTTGAAGAGAATAGATAAGTGGAGATGAATGACTAGACTTGAGGAAAGTGGACACAGCAAGTGAGGAGGTTTTGGCGCTGGAAGATAAAAAAGGAGTATTGAGATAAAAAAGGAGTATTCTCCTTTTGGCTTTTTCTTCTATTTTTGTACAACTGTTGCATGTAATGTTCTGTTAATGTTCAAACCAAATGTTGAATATGCAGGAAAATGCTTATTTCCACCAGTTTTCCTCTAAAGTGAAAAAAGCAAACAAGAATTGGTTCAGTCTAATATTTTAAGAATTTTCAGTCAAAAAAAAGCAATTATTTGCTCATTTCTGCTGACTAGATTTTTATACTTTGAATGGACGAAGATCCACAAAGCAACAGCATTCAGTAGTAATTTCACAGCCATGTACAGAGAGCTATTTCTTGATTTTTAGCTGTTTATAGAAGCCCATCATTCCCATAATATTTTCTATGTCCTATGAAACAACTAAAAACTTATTATTTCTTTTTTGTCTGAGAAAAAAAAGCCACACTATACTATATAATGATGCAGCATCATTCCTGCTGATGTTTTATATCATAATTATAGAACATGGTGCTATATTTTATAATATTTTTATATCTATTTCTCCTTCTTTCTAGAGATTTTATCACTAAGTAGTCAAAGTGAAATTAAGCAGACTATGTCTTAAAAAGTGAAGTTATTTTATATGATGCTGAAAACCACTGTGTTTTGCTGACATAGGGTCATTCTGTTAACAAAGTAAAAAAGTGAGCAATAGCAACTCTGCTTATAAATCTGTTTTGGTGACATTTTTATGTAGGTTCTTATTTCCTGAGACATTAAACCACATCACAGAAGAATTTGGAAAAGACCGATTAGAGGACATTTAAATAGTTTGGTAAGAGGAGTTCTAATTTTCTTGTTCCTATCAATTCCACTTGAACCAAATTTCATTAGAAGCAGAAGTAGACTGATAAAATATTTTAATATATGTTTAAACAAAGCACAGTTTTACAGAGGTCATAAAGCCCTTTATTAGTACTCCAACACTTTTGTACAAACCAAGGAATTTAGTGTGGAGAGTGCTGAACAGCATCATGAATTGTAAACATACATGTGTATCAAAGTTCTCACCAGAAGTATTCAGGTCCCACTTTCATACATATTTGTTTGGAAGGGGGATTATCTGTGAAAGCAGTAAAAGGAAACCATGCCACTTGGGCAGCCATCATAGTAGGAGGAATGAAAATGTAAAACAGTAGCTGTTCTGAATTTGCCATGACCAGGTTACAAGTCATCCTTAGTTTGCCTAACCTATTTCATGACATGCAAGGTCTTTACATCCTGTGAACCACCAAAAAATTATAATTTAGTTGAATTCATAGTCCATTGTGAATACTCAAAACATCTGAACAAAGACCAGTGTTGGGCCTGATTTGTGCAGGCTGATTAAATCATGCTGGAAACCATTACCATTGCTGCTTTACTCACTGTTTATAAACTTAGGTCCTTTGTTGGTTCTGATTTTCCTTTCTCTCACACCTCTCTAATGAAGTGTTGCAGTTACTTTGCAAACTACTGTAACAAGGAGCCAATTTCTTAGCATTCCAGGGCTAACTAGTATTCACACTTCTCCCATGTTTTCCTGAGTGCTAATATCTATTTCTTAGTTCTTATTGGAGCCCATCATTGTACTGTATTTATGAATTATTTAAGTCACATTAACATCATTAATGGGGACACCATTTTATATTAAACGATTTGTTGTTAACTTCTTGAGTATCAAAATATTGCAAAGAGTGTGGTTTGTGTTTTTCCCTTTTTTAGTTTATAATGTTATTTATTTTCTTTGTGTCTGGAAGACGTTTAGAGGTTGATAGGATGTAGTCCTGTTGAAATGACTTTATGTTTGCAGTAGTGTGGTCCAGCCGTTTTGCATCTCCCCCATATGACACTCAGCTGTTTCTTTCGCTTATCCTGTCATTCATTTACCCTTTGTGATGTAATGGAGCAATATTTGTATGAGCAAAATATTCTTTGCATAGCTGTGACTGTGTAAAATCACCCTTTGTATTTCATAGATAGCAGCCTTGCTGTAAAATATTTTAGAAATATGCAAATACAACAGTGGGATTTCACAACACTAACTGCTGCACTGTACAGGATGTTTGCCTTTTCCTTGAATAACAATCTCTGCCATAATTTCTGTCTTTCAGGAGGTTAAACCAAAAAAGATGGCATGAAGAGGGACTCAAAGGACTGAAGTCAAAATGATTTTTCCACTCCTGATTCCCTTGGAGTCTGTGAGGGCGCTTGATTACTGTTGCCATAATCATTCTTAAGACACTCTGAGTATTGAGTATATAAGTATTGTGTAATCAGTTATCTAGTTCTAAAGGAAATTTAAATATCTGAATTTAGGTTTTGGTTATAATCTAAAAAATCTTGTAGAGAAATAAACACTGCAGAGCAAATTCTCAGATATTTATCACTCAGCATGCAGAGTTATCAGTGATTTGCATGGGCATTTCTGCCTTTGAAACATTTGTTTTGGAAACTCTTGCCCCATTGTGCAGCACAAAAAGCCCATATTCCTGTTCTTCATTATCCCATATCCTTTGGCACTGCTATTGATATTGCTTGAGTGCCACAGTGTGGCTGGTGCCCTTCTGTTGTGAGTAAATACTTCTGGTTTCAAATGCTGTAGCACATGTTTTCTCAAGCTACTATTACTTTCTCACTCTCTTTTGTATTTGTTGTTTAGACCTTTGTAGCCTGTCAGCGGCACTGATACTCTCTCCAAAAACAAGGGTGAAGCAGCTAGAAGCTTTGTTTGGATGTCAAAGAATATATGAAAGAAGATCTTCCCTTATAGGAAAAAATCCTGATAGGGAGAAATCCCAATAAAGGGCAGTTGTGTTTGTTCCTGTTATGACTGTAAGGTAAGATTCTTTCTGGGTGGGACTAGGATAGTGCAATGGAAAAAGCAAAGAAAGGTTATGGTGAAATTATTTTCAAAAAACAAAAGGTCTTGCTCTGTTAATGTGTAAGAATGCAAAATGCGTAGGAGGTATTGGTAAAACCAAGGAAATTTGTATTTGCATTAACAAGAAAAGAAGCTCAGGTCTGACATCTGCACAGCATCATAGAGAGATTTTGAGACTGCCAGAGGCACGTGTGTCATTTTGCTACTCTTGTGATGCAATGATGTGTCTCTGGCAGAGTTATCCCAACACATGTTTTGGTAAGGCTAGTTATTAGAGATGCTAAGTTGACGGCCTGTGAAACTAACCTGTGTCAGAAAGACATGGGTTTTCTTGGATTCTTTGTTAGCCACTACTGAGCTCTTGTGTGTAAAATCTCTAGGGTCCCTAATTCTGTGTTTTCTAGGGTTCCCATGGGGTATTATACAAAAATGGGTGCCAGAAACAAAATGTCTACCACAACTGGAAGTTTTGTAAAACCTTGGAGTCCTTTGTAAATGGATTTTTGTAAAATCTTGGAGTTTATTTGTTTACCTGTTTGTTTGTTTGTTTTAATTTGGCAGTTGTTTAGTTCTGGATTTTATCCTCCAGATCAGGTTTGCAGCTCTCATTTCCAAAATCCAAACAACCCCTTATAGAGATTATCCTGCAAGATAAAATCCTTATAAGATAATAATTATATTAAAGATAATAAAACACAACAACTTTTATTTCTCTTTGACTTATGACAATATATAAAAAAAGCACATTCCTCTTTATGTAGCTATATTTGAATGTTGCAGATGTGCAGGGAATGGTAATATCTTGTCTGACTGACTAAATGAAGACTGTTACTTCTTTGGACATGCAATAAATGAAAACAGTTTTGGCCCAAGATGAAAATGGAGAGAGCACAGCCTGATCTGTTGCTAATAAAAACCAACAGTGAGAATTACTCAGCACTGCAAATTCATAAATATCGGTTATATAATCTGAAGTCCCATTAAAATGTACCCTTGACATCATAGCACATTCATTGGAATTCATTGGTAAATAAAGCAATTAAATGTGATTAAGTAAGCCTACAACAATGTCAGTCGACCTTTCATCATATTTTAGGTTTTCCATAATGACATTTTGCCAAGTAAACTTGATTTTTGTCTCCATAATAAATGCACTTTGGTATGATTAAAGACATACCACAGCAGTCAAGCTTCCCCTATTTATCTGGCTGGCTCCATAACAGGAGAGGAGAGAAAGCTCCCAGATCCCAAGTCTCTCTGTCTGGTGGACACTGGTGGCACAAGCCTTAACTATCATGGCTTATGCTCACTTTGATGGCTGCTTTGCTCATATCCAGTGTTAAGCCTATATGACTTGTTTTATTACCCTTTCCAACAAAGTTTGCCAATCATAGCAAAATAAATGTCTCTCCTGCAAGGAGTGCTGTGTTTGGTCTCCTCAGGAATATCTGCTGTGGCAGCAGGATGAGGGGGAAATTGCAGAAAATGGCTATTTACTGGAGAGGCCCTGCTACAGCAGGGTAGTTTTGGTGGGCAGTTCAGCACCTGATATTAACCACACAGAACTAGGTGAACAAAAGTAACCAAGCAATGCACTGGGAGAGAAGGATGGAGAGACACTTCATAAATCTGCAATTCAAAGAACAGTTCACCACACATTCTAGGCTCACGTTCAGGCCAGCTTATTGCATTCAAACCTTTTCCTTTCTCTTCATCCATGCCTTTGAAAGGTTGCATTCAGCAACCACCACTACAAACAAATGGTTAAGGTAATAAAATATCTTGGACTAGGCTAATCCTTTAAAGGAACTGCTGATGCTTAGTCTGAGGGTGTTGAGAGAACAGAAAATTGGTGGGATGATGGGTTGGAGGAAGACACAGAATGCCTTTTGAGTATATTGCTTCCTATTCAAATTCTCAGCTGGATGCCATATCAGGAATGTACTTTTTCATTTGGCCAAGATAGTCAGTCCTTTTTAATTCTGCAAGTGGTTGTTGGAATGTGAACCTGAAATCAAAAGAAGTAAAATGGAAGAAGCCAAGTACTTTGTGTAAGATTCAGAAAAAGTGTTAGAGGCACGTACAGCATTATACAGTTATGATACTTTTGCAGTATCCTTATAATACGATAGAGAAAAATAAAATGCCCATACGGTTACCAACTCTATATCTATTATGGGAATTTGATGGAAGTAGTGAATTTATCCATCAGCAACCTGATTCTGCTTCCATTGAAATCAAATGGAGTTTTGCCAAAGGCTTTAGTGGGTGAAAGAATAGGATCTGGGAGGCTACAGATGAGGAAAAGCCAGAGCGTGTAAAGTTTTCTCAGCATGTTATTGGATAAGTGCCACTGGCTAGAGGGCAGTGGGTGGCCCAGAGAGAAGTTTCAGAAAAAAGAGATAGAACACCAATTCAAACAATTTTTGGGGGAAAAGTCGTGTATAAGAGAAAAGACTTTTGAGAGACTTTTGTATCTTTCTATTGACTAGTGACAGTGGAAGAGTCCAGCCTGTAAGAAAAAAAAAAGAGTAACAAGTCTAGATTTGAGTTTTTAAGTGTGTTGTTTCACAAAATGGTGTTGTTAGAGAGATGCCCCAGATGAAAAAAAATGGATTTGGGTGGCCAATCGATGTTCATAGCTGTTAGCCCAAGGGAGCCAGACCTGAAGTGAGGATGTAGGAAGAGATGCCTTGGAGATACACCTTGCACTTTGGAGACTTTTGTTTGTACATCACCCTTCATGGAAAGCAGTTCTGTAGTTGTCATTCTGAGGAAAGGGCACAGCCATGGAAGAGAAGAGGGAAATATATATAAGAATAGTTCACACATAAACTAGGAACAAAATGGAATATGAGCTTGACTATCCAACTATCTTAATTGACTTCCACAGGGTGGCCTGATGAGAACATCAAGAACGGTGGCTTGTCAATTTAGGATATGGTTTTTTCCACTTGCGAATGAAATTTTCCAAAATGGATATATAGCTCAGGAGTTTTTAAAGGCCACAAATTTTCTAGTCTGTGATCCATAAAGGCATCAGGAAGATGCTGCTGGATACACAGACTAACCATAATTACACTACTCTCCACATAGTAATCAACATAATACAAATAAAAAGACAGGGAGACCTGGACTCTCTGGTCTTTACAGCACTGCTGTTACCATCAGAAAAAATCCACTAAATTCACTTCATATCCAGGAGGAGACATCCTGCATAGACCATATTCATGCAGTTTTGTGTATCTTAACTGCTCTTGCCTTTTTACCTTGATAATAATGGACAGTTGACTACATGTGCAGACATCAACACACTTCAGTCTACACAGTTCCATCATGGTGGGCATGGCTAGAGGTATGTGGGACATGCACAGAGACTTATTCTTGGAATACCAGTGTTAGGAGTATGGAAAGAGACCTGAAGGTGTTAAGTGTAACAGTGTCAGCCTTTGAGAAAGCAGAAAGACAGAGGTACTTGTCTAAGTGTAGGAGCAATATACTGAAAGACAGATTTAATGTCCACCTCTGCCATTCTCCTCTTTGAATGCTTGGACAGACCATTCTGTCCTCAAATCTCATTTTGTAGAAACCAGAAAAATATATGTTGTTTCTGCATGCTTTTTATTTCTGGTTTGGGAATTTTGAACAAAGTGGATACAAGGTAGTATGCTGAAAAGGATCAGAAACTTCTGTTTTAAAAATCAAAAACCCCAAACAAGCCCTAAACAAAACCAAGTGTTGGCTTCAAGTATCTTCAGATGTGCAGTGAATTAGAGTTCAGAGGCCAGTATCTTTATGGTTTCAACCAGGGTTCAGACAGCAAGACCAAGATCTGAAACCTTAAGCACTCTGCATTTCTGGTATTTTCTCTTACTTTTCCCCTGTATTTGATTTCACATTGTGTCTGTCCACTGGCAAGGATTCAGCCAGGGGACACTTGAGGCTGGAGAAGGCATGACAGGGAATCATGACAAGGGCACCAAAATTTGTGCCTCCACTCTATTCTAATCCAGGAAAACCATGGTGAATAGGACCTTATCTGCCACCCCAAGATTCCATTAGGGTTAGAGCTCAGAAAGCCAGAGAGCTCGCAGTCCTGGGGCACTGGGGCTCAGAGTCATGCCAAGGGGATCACATCAGAGGTCCAGTGTTGCCACCTCCACACCTTTCTTATCAGGGCCATCCATGGTGATGGAATGAGGGGAAGTCATTTGAGGTCACTTGGTTTGCTCAGCCTGGAAAAGCTTGAGGGGAGACCTCATTGTGACCTACAGCTTCCTCATGAGGGAAGTGCAGGAACAGGAACTGATCTCTTCTCTCTGGTGACCAGTGATAGGACACAAGGGAATTATATGAACTGTGCTTAAGCCAGAGAGTGCTTGGGCACTGGAACAGGCTCCCCAGAGAAATGGTCTTGGCACCAAATCTGCCAGAACTCAAGAAGTTTTTGGCCAATGATCTCAGACCCATGGTGTGACTCTTGGGGTGTTCTGTCTGGGACCTGGACTTGGATGGTCCTTGTGGGTCCCTTCCAACTCAGAATATTCTAGGAATCTATTACTCTATCGTATTTTTCTACTTGGAAACAGCAATATGTATTACTTGCAACAGGAAAGGTCAGAACACAGAATATAAACTTTGCCCTCTTTAAAATAATATTCCGAAAGGCACAAAGCTATAGCTGAAAAGAGGAACTCCTAATTTACCTCTTATATCCATTGTCAGGATTCACAGAAGGGCATAGAGTGGAGATTTATGTATCAGAATTGCTAAATTAAATTAAAATCGAATATCTCTGAATGACCTGATGCCATTCACTACAGCAGCGATCATTGAAGACCTCTCTGTATGTAATCCCATTGTACTTATCTGCCAAGAAGCTTGGCTAATACATTCATCAGTTTTATAATGGAAAATCAGTTTTTGTATAGTAAAGAACTTGCATTTTCTTCTTAGTATGTTTTTAATATTTACGATTAAAAAGTATGCATCTGATCTACAAGCTGGGCAATAACCACTCTTGGGTAGAGGAGTATAAGAAAAAAATTGGAAAGAAGAGGGACTTCTGTTTCATTGGTATCTCCTCTTGGGATCCTTCCAGCAAACACATATTTAAGCACTTCTATAAACCTACGGTCTCAGAAGAAATATCAACACCAATTGCATTTCAGCCTCTTTTACAACCTGATAATTGTATGTGCTTTTTTTAGGGACTCGTGAAGCTCTATTTCAAACACTAGTCACTGTTTTATATTGCCTAATGGCTTTTCCAATTTGCTCTGGTTAAATCTGATAGTAGCACTGCGTGTGAACTGCAGATGGGCATACACAGATTTCATGTGGTGTATGCAGCTTGTTAAAGAGCATCAGCCTGCAATTCTTCCTGTCTTACACCAAAGATTATGGAAGGTGCTTTTGCTCTGAAGTTTCTTAATTCTCTAGGTTTAGATGCACAGTGAGGCCACACAGTTAGGAGAACACTGAGCATGAGGAGCTTCCTTTGTCCTTTGCAAACATATCTCCCTCCTGAAAGATGTTTGCCCCAGGAAGGTAAGGGAGTTTCTGTGACCTGGTGCACAAGTTTACCATATTGCTGGGGAGTTGCAGTGGCTGTCTAAGGAGTCAGCCTACTAAACTTACTGATTAGCAGTACACACACAGGCCAGGGAGATGCTCTAAGACAATGGAGGCCGCACCTTCTGGCCCCCAGTGATGTCCACTAAGCCCATGTTCTGTTCACCTGTCACAGAAGAGGCTGAAAAAATACATAGCACTCATCATCAGACCAGAACTCTGTCCACTTCCACAAGCAAAGCAGAATTGGCATCTTAACCCAGGTTTGGTCAGGTTATGTGGATGATTTCAGGCTTCTCTTAGCTTCATTCTCTTGCTTTCTTGTAAAAGGCCCAGTAATGGAGTGAAGCATTAAAAAAACCCCAACACAGTCCAGAGCTTTCCTTTGTTTCCATATGCAAATTCAAACATTTTGGAAATTTGAGGTTGCACCAGGTGTTCTAAGAACGGTGCGGAGATCTCTGCTAGAGTGAAAATCACTGACAACTGCTCTCTTGTTAATGTCTTCTGTATATATAATCTGAGGAACTGTGTTCTGTATATATAACCTGAGGAACTGTGATATCAATGGCATAACTTTCATATAGAATAATTCTCTTTACACCAGCTGTGCAGAACACACCTAAGGATCTATTTATTTATTTATTTATTTATTTAGTTATTTATTTATTACATACAATTGCACACACACACAACTCAGGGTGGATTTAAAAATGGTTCAGGATATTCCTAAAAAAACGTATATATTTCTATTGCAAAAAAAGCTAATTAAGGCCATCCAGATTAATCAAATTGACATATATGGTAGAATAAGAGAATAATTTTGCAATAGAACGTTGATGTTATTTTAGCTCTAAGTTTAGACTTATCTGGAAATTTAACTTAATTATTTAAAAAAAATAAATATTGCAACAAAGCTGGCAATGATTCAGGTCTCGGGTTTGGGGTTGTTTTTTTTTTTAGATTCTTTGATATGTGCTTCCTGTAAACCATAAAAATTTTTTTCTTTGCATTTGTGTTTCATAGTTGCAAATTTTAATATTCTCCCGAAACTCAAGAAAAACGGAAACTGACAGCAGCACATCCAGAAGAGAACAGCTCGGTATGTTAGAAATTAGTTGATTTCGTTAAGATCCAATGGTCTGCAAAACTAAAGGCAAATTACATTTAATCTAGTTCATACTTTTTAAAACAGTGAAACTAAGAGTATAAATTTTTTGATAATAAGGCCTAATTTTATTTTTAAAATAAAGTGTTAGCATTCATATATCTTAGTAAGGATAAAAACTCTTGAAGAGGCTTCTTGCAAAACATTACAGTAAGGGTGGATGTTTAGTTTTTGTGGTCTGGGACCATTTATTCATTTTGAGCTATTATTTTCAACAGTGATTTTTTTATCTTCTCATATGGAGATTGTGGTAGTTTACACTTTCTATATGTTTCCTTTTCACCTTTCACAGACTCCAGAGAATCAGTTCAGTGGCCCTGTGTTCAGAGTCAGAAGATAAACAGATACTAAGCATAATATTATTACATTACTTAGTTTAACATGCCCAGTGTTGACAGAAAAAATTGTACAATCTCCCTGTAGACAATCTTATCTTATAGTAGGGGAAATATTAGAATTGACACAGTGGTATCCTGATCCTATAGTTTCGCATGTTCTGTTTTTTTTATCTGAACCTCCTTTTTCTTTAACGATTTTAGTCATGCTCTGCTACATTTCCATGCAAACACAGGTGTCCAACCTCACACACATGTTCTTTGGTTCGTGTATAACACATACAAAATTGGAATCATTGTTTTTGTTGTCTGGATATGCATTTTGTTCTGTGAGGTCTGAGAGGAGGGGTTGCTCATGGAAAACTAGAGGCAGTATGATGTAAATGGGTCATATAAAGTTATAAAAAAAAAAAAAATCAAACAGCAAGTTCCTTGAAATTTAAGTACATGAATAGTTTTTCATGCAAAGTGACTAATGTCTGTTCTTACATGAGAGAAAAAAAAACCAAGATGGACCCAGATTACACTTTAAATTCTGCTATTTAGCATAGAATATTATTCAGATGCCAAGACTACTAACAGTGCACTACCTTCAGTATTTGACTGAAAACACTGATGAGTACTGCTAAGAAGGAACTTTCATGTCAAGCAAGCCAGCAGCAACTTAAGTAAAAAGGAACTTAAGAGTGGGATAAGTGAAAACAGACACTGACATTGTTTCAGTCTCTGTTTCAGAGACATGTGGTTCTCAGGAATTGTAACAAAGACACTGTGACGTTATTGCAGACCAAGCACTGTGATTAAAGCAGTAATAACTTTTCTTTTCTTTCTTTCTTTTTTTTTAAGGTGAAAAATAATTTGTGAAAAAGAAACTTCACACACTTGATAAGGTGAGGGGAAAGTCTATCACTTGTCTAGAATTAAGAATACTTTCTACTGGGCTTTATTTTGATTTTGCTTTTATAATTAATTAAGTAAGAGGAAATTTTATTTGGATTTTCTGAGTTGCACTGCCAGAGACTTATGACAAAACCAGACTTTCAGGAACCCATTTGAAGGAAGTATATTCCACTGGATCTGTAGGACTTCCATGGCATGAAAGAGACACTGGCATTTCTGGAGTAAATGGGGGTGTTGGCTCTTCCCTAATCCAAAAGGGACTCTACCTCCAGATCCCCTTCTGGGAGATGCAGTACTTATCTGTGAGACCAGGGCAAACTGGCCCTGACAGCACAGGAAGATGAACTTACCCTCCTTATTTTAAATTCATTTCCTATGTAAAAGAGTGCATGGAAATAATAACATTTACCCAGTGCAGAAGAATATCAGGGGGTGCTAGCAGGTTTTACAGTCTACACTCACTTTTTATTATGGGTCTTACAGTGGCAGACAAAAAAACAAGAGAACATTCTGTGGGAGTCCAGAGTAGTCCTCTGTTAACCGAAAGGTTGGTGGTTCTAGCCCACCCAGGGATGCCAAATGTCCTTTCTGAGGAGGTCTCATGCCTAAAGAGACCCTCAGACAGTGACCCATTCAGCTCTGACAGATACTGGAATTTGTTGTAAATGCATTGTGCTTATACTTGATGCATTTCTAAATGATTGGCCTGTGAAACTTGTTGACAGTTTGCAGTTGTATGTTCATCTGTTAGAAGGAAATAACATTTGAGGTGGAGAGTCCTACTTGTCTATTTTTAATGGCTGCTAAGCCAACAAGCACAGCAGGTGTGTTGCCAGTTTGTGGCATTTTTTTCTCCTAGTCTTAATTTCTCAATTATGCAGATTACTCCCAGCAATTAAAAACTGACTCACTCCTTGAATTCTTTTGATTTTCAAAGTTTACTTTCGATTTCTGAGGTTCTCATCAGATTTGTCCTTTTTCCTGGTCATTACTAATCTGTATTTTTTCTACATCTGGACAATTAGAAAGATCATACCATCCAATTTCATAAGACATTTCTGTGATGCATTATACAGGAGTTTTTTAATAATAGTCTCTTTTTACATGCAAAACTGTTAAATGCTCCCTTCTTAAATTCGAGATTTTCTGAGAGATCTTTTTATAGGACACTATTTTAATTTGAATTAACTTTGCAAAATTTGAGCTGCTTACACTGATATTTTCCATGTTTGTCTTAGCCTGAAATTCTTCTTTTAGTGTTTCAGATTAAATGGTACAGATGTTTCCAAGAACAAGATTAGGGATAACTGCATTGTTTTTATCTATTGTTGATCTTCTTTTCATAAGTCCATCAGGAATCTCTGGAGCCTTTCATTCTCTGGAACAAAGATTTGAAGCATTAGGATCAGAGGAAAGCCATGAGGAGGAGGTGCAAAAAAATGAGATGGAAACAAGCCCTAGGGGATGAAACAGTCTCTCTGAACAATGTTCTCCTGAATGTTGCTTTGGACCTGTGTGTCCCAAGTGTTTCTTTCCCTTGCTCTCAGCAGTTAGTTCTGAGACATTTTGGAAAAGGATTATCAGCCTCTTCCTGCTGCATATTGATGCCACTTGGGCAGTCTGCATTATAACATTTACTGAGGATTTTTTAAAGCTTTTAACTAACTTTACATCAACTTTTTTTTCCTTTTGGATGATTCTGTATGGAGTTTATATCATGAGTGTATTCCAAAGGCAGTTAAGCAAAGGTGAAGAGAGAAATGCACTTCCACAGGGAGCTCCTATTTTAGTGTAAGGACTGATGCAACATAAAAAGAATAGTAGTGAAGAAGGTGACAAGGGAAATACAAGGGCTATAAAAAAGATGTCTATAACATAATTGTTAGGTTTTTTTGAAAATAAAGCATCACATAGCTGTAGACTCTGTCTGAGGAGAAGGGCTCATATGGACACTTGTTTTTAGATGACTCTTACCAGAATAAGAGATCGTAAATAAAACTTTGTAATTCCTGCATCCATCACTGACCAAGAAAACAACTAAAAAAACCTCCCAAAACCCAAAACAAAACAAAACAAAAAAAAAACCACCCCCCCCCAAAAAAAAATTTAAGCTTTCTTTGACTTATGCTAAGATAAACCCTAGTGTATATTATTTTCATAGGGAAATTTTCTCACATTTAGTTTTCACTTTCTACAGAACACATAGTCATTATTGCTTTCCAAGCAGAGACTTTGCATGTTACAACATATGACTTATTTTAGTCTACAATACCACTGTGTTTGCAGAGCTTGGTATTTTTCCCTGGCAACTCTGTGTGACCCACATGGTTCTGTCTTGGACCTTTGTTGATCACAGCAGACCTTCACTAATTGAAATCTCCTTCCAAAATAAATTCCAAAGCATTAGCCGTAAAAAACATGAAGATTCTGCAAAAGGAGGGGAAAACCCTGTTCTGTAGTTCATTTTTTTGATAAACAACGCAATGGTAAATACATTTGTCAAAGAAAATTATTTCACAGATCTCAACAGATGAATATTAATAAGCCCTTTCTTCATCCTTGGCTCACACAGTCCCCGCATGACTGCAGGGAAAAAAGCCTGGTGCTTAGAAAACATTTTCCCTTCATGTAGTCCAGCATATTTCACAGATTTACATTGCCTCAAATCAGAGACAAAGATGAGTGAAACTTGTATTTTCTTTGAGAAGATCTCTGAGTCTGGAAGGGTTCAGGAACACATGGAGGCCAGAGTTCACATCCATTGGACACGATTTACTGAGTCAGGTGCAGAGACAGGAGCTGCAGCCCTAATGGCATCACACCACTCCCCAAAACAGCCGTGGCCCTCTGTGGCTGGAGAGCTGCTCTCTAAGTTGCTAAGGATAGGCTATCAAGATATATTGAAAATGACAAGCCTGAAAAGCCCCAAAAAAGCCTGGGAAGAGGCCTTTTTGGGAAAATGAGGCAGAAGGCAGGAAGATTGAAGAGATACAGCAAAGAATCTGTAACAACCTCAAAGAAAAAAGAAAGGATCACATAATTAAGCATGCTGTCATCACGTACATGCAGAATTAGACAAACTTAACCTTACCTTTGACATTTCCCAATTTTTGAGTGTTTGACTCTATAATAGTTGGGGGGGTTTTTGTATGTTTTTAGTTTATAGCTATACATATGTGTATACAATGAATCAAACTTTGAACAGATATGTGGAAGGGTGCATGCTGCCTTGGGCTGTCCTGCTTGCACATGCAAGTTAGATCAGTAGTATGCATTTTCAAATGGAAAATTTGAATGAGCACATTGCAGCAGAGGTGGAAGATAATGTGATTTGTTGGGATTTCAGCAGGAATCTCATTTTGTACATCTGCTTGCTCTTTCCCATACTCCTCAAAAGGCCAAAAGAGGCTGAGGATGTGTTAAGAAAACCTAGTGTGGCAAGCAGGAAAGGTTTCTGAGCACACTGGTTAGGGATAACTGGCCATCTGAAAGAGTATACCTGGATAAAAAGCACAATGGAGATGTTCTGCAAGTGGAGGAGAAGACAAACTATAAGAGACACTCTGGTTGCTACTTCTGTCCATCCAGCTTGGAGCATGGCTGGTTTAAAGTTTCAAAATGCTAAGTAAGGCACAGACACATCCTTTAAAGCTGCCTGGTGCAACCTGCCCTTTCTCTTCTCTTGCTCTGCTTGAGTGCATGAGAAAGGGAAGAGAGGTAAGGAGTGTTCGTGCTTATCTCCTCATCAATTCCCTTGCCTGTTAACTTGCTAGCTGATGGGCTAAGAACTTATCACAGGGTTCAAAATCATAGGGCATTTTTTTGCTTTTAAATCAAATTTATCTATTTGGCACAGAATGCTGTATGTCTGTTACAAGAATCAAGATAAAATTCAAGCTGACTTCCTCCTCCCTTTTTCTTCTGTCCTTCTTTTTTGCTTTGCAACTTGCTAAAATGAATACCAGACAGTATCCTTTGACAGAGGGATAGAGCTTCCTGCAGGCCATTTTCAGAAGCAGGTCTCCAATTTTCATGAGAAAATCAGATTGCAAATGAACAACACTCCACATAGAGTCTAATTTCTAAATAAATTCTGATCTCTTAATATTAGCATCTGTCAAATACAATAAGTTATTAAAACAACATGAAGAATTTGAGACTGAAATTATTTGTATGTAGGGAAAAAATTTTAATTGATTTGTCGTAGTGTGCAGGTACGGTTAGTGAGTGAATAAAAACTGGAATTTGGAAAGGGAAATGGCTGCCAAATACCCATTTTGGTGAGATTTGAATACCTTAATCTCAATTTGAAATTTCCAGCCACAGTTCTTATATATATTTTCTTAGTCTAAAAATGTTAAAAGACACTCCAAATTTTTCAAGAAAGATGTGTTTATCTAAAATGATAAAGGATCTGGGTGTAGGATGGTAATACGAGTTCTGTTCAGATGTTTTTTTCCCCCACGTTTACACAGGAGAATAGGGCTGTCCAAGACCCAGATTCTTCCCCCCTCCAATCCAAGCAGTCCCCACTCCCTTCTTCCAGATGAATTTACAAGACTTCACATCCAGGCTTTTATGCTGTCCATCAACTCATGACAGACAGTCTAGAAAATAGTGTGCCCTAAATGTCATGTAAATGTTAGTCTTAATCAGGCAGCCAAATACAATATTGTGATACAGCTAAAAATGAATTAAAGAACCTGCCACACACACTTTAAAAAATTTCCCTAGAAAGGAAGGTTTAGGGAAAGTTCAAATGCATAAAATAAGGAGAACATAGTCATAACAGGATATGTCTTTTGTTAACTGAAAAAACAAGGAAGGGTCAGCATCCAAAAGAAATTACACCCATTTAAAATGTTATGGTAGAGGGGAATCCATTGCTGCTGGGTGAGAAGGCCTACCTTTCTGTTCTGTCTGGGGAACATGGAAACAGTATAGAAAACTAAGAAGACTCAATATCTCAAGGTACTGTGAAAAAAAAGAAGTGGCAAGAAAAGACATTTCCATCATTTCACTTCTGTATCATTAAAAACTTTCACAAAAATTGGCCAAACCCACCTTTCCTTTATCCTTACCTTTTAGCACTATCTTAGGGATGAGTGGTTAGTTCCTTTTATGGTAGAGCTACCACTGTAGCAATTAAAGTATTCCCTGTTTCTTAATGGTCTATAAGGAACTTTGCAAACATTAAAAAAAGCTGTCCTATGAAAAATTACACTGCCTTCTGAGCCACCAAAAGGCTATCCAAAGAGACAGTCTTTCTTGTGTTTTGCAATTCCAAGTTCCTGATATAGAAAGTGATAGGAAAAATGAAACTAAGGGTCCTTTATTGTGCCTGAGTAATTTTCAAGTCAAAGATCTATCTGGCTGGTTACTGAATATATTTTTCCCTGTTTCCATACTCAGTTGCAAAAGCTTGCTTTGTGTGGCACATGTGGCACTTGATCCTTACTGTGAGTTGTGGTTTGATTCCTTTCCCTTCTACTCCCATCTGATCTATCAGCTCATTTTTGTTTGCCATCATGTTCTCAGTTTTTTACCTCCTGGGACATTGATAATCAGGTGACATTTGCTATGTTTGCTAACAGCTTTAATGGCTGTTGTGGACATCACTATTCCTTGCAAACTGCCTTGGGGTTGGAGCTCAACAGCCTTGCTCTGATTATAATCTGAAGGTTCTAACTAGGTTTGTCATTTTTCTGTGCTCAATACAGACTGTAATATATTAGCCTGTTAGTTGTCTGAATTTGTTCTCCTTTTTAAATATAGGTATATAACCAAATAGCTAATCATATCATACTATTAGTTTCTTGCAGGGAGAATGAGATTTGCCAAAATGGTTTCCTTTTATAGGGAAAGTTGATATCCCTTTGAAAATGCCAGCAATTATGGAATAAAAAGTTCCTACACGTTATTTCCATGTGAAAAAAACACCCTGATGATGGTAGAGTGGGGCAGTCGTGATTATGCATAAAGGATGTACACAAGCCATGTTCATCTGACCATATTTGAACAAAAGCAGTTACTTGGCCTCTAGCTCCATGCCTGTCTCTCTGGCAAGCTACAATAAAAAAGCTGGTGCTTTGCCATGCTGTTTGTCTCCTCCTTTCTGTTTTCCTCCTTGCTGTTTATAGTACACACCTAGGATTGAATCTATGTTTCTTTTATTTTCTTGCATAACAGAAGGGCACTAAACCTTCTCTGCCTTTGCCTAAGTGGCCTCTCACCCTTGATTAATTGTAAAGATGTTTGTGATTTTCTTTAAATCACGGGCTTATCAAGTAGTGTCTAATCAACCACTGGTATTCTGGGCAATTGTGAAAAAAATTGCCTGTCGATTTCTTTCTGTATATTTTTCTTTCAGTATCATGTAATTCCAGGAGGAAAATCAGATTCTGAGCCAGGATCCCTTCTACATAATTTGTTGCCTTTGAGTCAGAGCTGTTTGGGGATTTCAGCAAAGGAGCCAATCATCCAACTCACTTAGCCTGGGAATGAACTCACTTTTTCTCTGCCTGGCTTTAAAGGTGTCTGAGATACAATGGCAAAAGGCAGGTTTGTTTCCAGGTCCTTTTAACTTGAATTGCTGCTACAAAAATCTATAGCTCTGGCAGCACTTCAGTGCATCACATTTGTAGTATATTGGCAAAACTGGCAGCTTCATGAAATTATGAGACCTATATTTGCTTCCTTCAAGCTGTAATAAAAATAACTTCATCATAGTATAATACTCCCAGGTAACTGATAAAACACGTCTTTATGAAGTTTAAAGCTCCTGTTTATTTACTGAAAAGTACAACTTTTACTGATTTTGGCATTAACAATACTTATGTTTTACTTAAGTTCTTTGATGTAAGTAACTGATATTTGGTTGGGAATGTACTGCTGAAAGAGGTAAGAAAGTTCATGAGATATTAATTTGACACTTCATATTTGAAGTCTGAATACAAACATTCATTGCCTTCTCTTGTCTGCTACTTCTTATGCTCCACTTCTGAATAAGAAGTACATTTATTTGAAGTTTTTGTCTGATGTTCAAATCATGTGCAATTGTACCTTTCCTCAGTATTGTGAATATTTTTACTGTTTACAACAGAGACTTAAAACTCATCCCTCTTTCAAGTTATACACACAGAGGTTTGCCTTTTGCCTTTGATGAATGATGTAGGAGCAAAAGCCTTTCATCCACTGCCTTGCTGGGCACTGGGTTGTTTAGTCTGTTTTGCCCCTAGTCCTGCCAGCAGTGATCATGGACCTACCTTGCTCTCCTGAGAAGAATTCAAAAACCAATACTCCAGAAGCAATTCAAAGCCACTGTGGGGCCTTAGTTTATGTAGAACTTTGTTCTCTTCTGGGAGAGAAATGATGAAAGTTAAACTTGCTTTAAGGCTTGCCCATATTTGATTCTTATCTACCTCATAGTTCTTAATAATTTGCCTGAAGGAGAAAGATGGTGCGACAGGGTAAATAAAATATATCAGGATGCTTTCAGATGTAGAATATTGCACCAATTTGTGGGTCTCAAGCTGGCTGGAGGCAGCCAAATCCCATCTACTTCTGACCCTAGTTGGCAGAGTTTTGTAGTTGCAAATGGAGAAGATGCTCAGCAGGGTAAAGCAATGAATCCTTAATCTTGCCAGTTTCTTTCTTACCTCTCTGTTACAGGTCCTGCTCAACTAATGTGACCTTGAGCCAGGCCTTTCTTCCTCATAAGCACTTCAGTGTGATAACTCCCTTTGCCCTCACTAGGGAGGGATTTTGCCTTATGCTATACTCCTCTTATCTCTGATCCCCTTGTTCTCGGCTTCTGAGTGGACATGGGCCACAATACTTGACCTGTGGACCTAGACTCTTTGTGTCTTACAGCATGGTGGAGCCATCAGCATTTGCCTGTTCTGTGGTTCTTCCATTACATCAGCCACAAAGTTTTGCAATATATAGCAAGATAAAGAATTACCAAGGAAAAAATCTCCTTTGAGCTGTGTATGGGTGTCTTGTTTAGACACCAAAACAATCTACAGAAAATACGACCCATTTTCCACTGTCAGTGAAGCAGAAGTGAGAGGGTGCACTCATTTCTCCTGTAAAAGGCAAGAATAACATCCCTTGTTCTTGCATGTGGAACCTGTGCAGCAATCCATCTGTAGGTCTTTACTCTGCCATAATGCTGTTCTCTCTTGCCTTGCACAAACTGTGTGACACTTGCAATCAGAACTGATTTTGCAACTGGACTCACAACAAGAAGGAGGCACATCAGATATGTTTTCTACTGTGCATTTCTTTCAAATTGTAGCTTCCTTTTCTGTCCTTGACTCCTAATTCTTCTGCTGCATAAAAGCCTTGGTGAGGTTTGAGGACTTGTTTGTTCCAGTGCAGGAGCCAGGAGGACATTATCTGATTGGAAAATAACAGCAATTGTTAACAGAGTATAAATGAGGTTTTGTGACCTTCTCTCTTATAGGATCCTTTTGGATGCAGTGATATTTGTGGGGTTCAGTGTGAAAACTGCAGCAGTGCTTTCTTGGTACTTTGGAGAGACCCCAGTTTGCTTGTGAACTTCAAGGTACAGGATTTATTATAGAGGCCTCTTTCTGATGGCACTAGCATACACCGTGAGTCCCATTTAGTGGGCAAATGATCATCTGTAATAATCTCTTAGAAACTAAGAGTTAGATGAAAATTACAGTTTCCAAACCAGAAAGGTCTTGCTGTTACCTAATGCACTTTTAACACAGAGGGGCATTTGTTCCATGTGAGTCTTTGGCAGCAACTTCTTAACCACCTTTTCCTGAAACTCTCACAGTTGGGAGTTGCTTTCTCAAATGGCGATAAATTACTTATGAACACATAAACATAGTTATTTTGTTAATGCTTTGGGTATTAGTGTGAATAATAGCATGGCCCTACGCAAATTTCTCTTTGGATTTTAGACTTGTGAAGTAACAATAAGACCAATGTGAGAAACGACACTCACCTTTAAAATTTCAGAGGTTTATTAAACCTCAGGGAAAAAATACAACAAAAGACTGAATAATGAAAAAAAATCAGCACTGGGAGCACTGGACTAAACCACCATGTGCTTGCCTACAGAATGTATGTTCTGACTTTTATGCCCCTAGGCCCTCCCCAAGTCTTGTCAGTCAGCTCCTTCTCTGCCATCCGTTGCTGGAGACACTTTCTTACGTCTTGACTGGAGGTCAGGTGTAGTAACAAGCTGGCCCTCCCCAAATGCCCTGACTACCCAAGCCATCTCATGACAACAATGCAAGGGGGAGGGGAAAGAGGACTATGGAAGGATATATTACAATAACATCATTAAACATCCACAAAACTTATCTTAACATACACACAATATTTACCTTTTAATTGTGAGAGCCAACCATCACATAACTCATCTATAGCACCAATGATTCTAAAAGGGGTTATTTATTGTAACTCTTATGTTGTGTCTTTGCAGAGCTTGCTATTTTTACCAACTAAAATGCAGGGGAATTCTCAAAAGCAGATTAAAATAATAAACTTGTCTTAAGTCAAGAACAGATCCTGTCAACCTATTGGCTCCTGCTCCTGTTTTGAAAGGAGCATTACTGTACCAACAGCCATTCTTCTGGTGTGAGTTTCCCATGGGTTTTCACTGTGGTTAATCTCTAAGTTTTGACCAGATCTTAGACATTATTGGAATTAACAGCTTCTGAATGAGTCCTGTGAAATAACATTTGCATGCTGTACAGTTTGTATGACAGTTTAGCATAAAATCTTGACCTCCTAAGATTAGCTGTTTTCCTCATTCCAGCAGATGTCACTGAGACAGAGGAGGTTTAAGATAATAATCCCCATTTCAGACTATCTTGGTTTTCTTTTTCTTCCAAGAAGTGAAATGATCTATAAAAATTGGAGTAATTAATGTACATGATTTCTTGACTCAAGAATTTGTGGAGGATGGAGATCAAAATACAAAGCATACACAGTGAAGATTGTATGCTTGTCCAGGGGAGCTTTCTCACATAAAGAATCTTAAAAAAAGCAGTGCTTGGCCTGTGGACTAGTCCTGCACTGTGTGCAGGGCATCCAGCTACTGTTGCAGTGCTCCTTGGAAATCTGTCTGCTTGGACCCTAACAGGTTTACCACAAACATGTCTGACAATAAATTAAGCCATTTGATTGAGGCCCACCAAGGAATGTCACAGAAAAGCTTTGCATGCAGAATGGTGAACAGATTCCAGAAGCATGAGCATAAGGAAGGGTTTCCCCACAAGGTTTGTTGCGGGTCCTTGCTGGGAGGTCTGCATGCCTCTGAAGCACTGCAGCCCTATTCCTATATCCAACCTGTCAGTTACTGCTTTATTGCATCTCTGTCAGCAATATGGAGCACCATGTGGTGAGGCTGCAGCAACCTCAGCAATCTGCCACCCAGAAAGTGGGATGGATGTCATCTATACTACCAAAAAAACTGCCTCTACCTTCATCCTCCCTGGAGTCAGTGGCATCCCATCACAACTGACTCACTGTTCCTCTCCAGTACAGCTCCCTGGAGGATGGTGGTCCAAGGAGCTTGCAGATTGTCCTTCCTGTCACTGGTGCTGTATCAGACTTGTTACAGAAAGGTTGGTGTCACCAGCTACTGGAGATGCAGGCTTAGCTCAGGCTTAGAGCCAGAGAGAATCTCTTCATTTCAGTCTGCACCAACAGCAGGGTTCCAGGCTGAACTGTGTATTCACAGGCTGATGCCAACTCTTTTTTTCCTCTATCAGGACAGGAACCTGCACACAGGTTCAAGGTACCTGGCTTGGGGAATTGCTATCAAAACAAGAGATGAAACATAGAAAAACAGAAGACACATAGAAAAGTGTGCATGGGCAAATGGCAAATCTGCTTAGAAATGAAAGGTCCATAAAAAACATGGAAACACAGTGACAATTTCTAAGCTATTTTTCAACATAGACCTACAATACCTAGTCCCCTTGATCACTCAGGGGTCAGGCCAGGTACAGTGACCAGAGCAGGCTGGCTGGGAGTATGGATTCCTTGATTCTTTTCCAGGGCTGTAGTCAACCCTCTGGATCCTGCTGTTAAGGCAACAGCAACTGCAAAAGACATAGTCATGTATTTGAACAGAATATTTGGATTCAATCCCATATGAGCTCAGACAAGCCAATAGCATCCCTGCTATGCCTCATCTGCATTTGGTTTAGTAATACTTTTTATACATGGCATCTGGGAGAGGTGATTAATGATCAGAATGGGGTTTTGAAATTCTTGAATCAAAGCAGCTGCATCGGTACAATATCTAAATATTTTTAAATTATTTCTTTTCTCTTAGTACCAGTATTTTATACACTGTAAGCTCTTCAGCACAGCATGAAACTCCAATGCCATTAAATTTTATTGAACAACTTAATAAAAATCTGTGAAGTTCCGAAAAGAAAGCAAACCGCAAGTATGAGCACAAGGAGCAGCTTTGCAAGCCCTGTTGTGGGCCTATGCAAGAATATCTGGTTGTATAAGGAGCCCTCCTTACTCCATTGGTGCAGGCTAGGTCTTCTTGTCACATTGTTCACAAACAACCACGGGAGCTCATCTTGTGTCTTGTGTGGCTTGTATTACAGCAGCAGTTTATGTTTGCACAGGCAAGCCAGCATCAGAAAGGACTCCATGTGCCCAAAGCCTGGTTTGCAAAGACAGAAATTGATATTTGTTGGTTCCACTGCTGCAGCAAGAGGAATTGTCAGAGTTCTTGGTTTGTTCATGACTTTTTCCGTGGGAATGTTTTGTGGCAGTGAGTTGGTCTGAGGCTACTGAGTCTGCATTAAGCCCTCTGGTATTATGCCTAACAAATTCAATAGGTTTGGAGCCAGTAAACTGCAGACAGATAGAAACAGTGCTCACAAATTCAAGTGCAGTATTTGCCTCCTTATACCCTGCTCAAGTAAAGCTGAGCAAGTAACAAAAAATGTTTCATAAGTACAAATCTTTCCTAATTGTGTTCAATCTCTCTTAATATTTAAACACTTTTCTCACTGTTGCTTCTCTTAACCTGTAAAGTTAAAGGACTTGTGGCCTTCTTTGCTCATAAGGATATCCCATGATACTTAGAAGCAGAAATAGCTAAAAATAGTGAAACTCTCCTCTACACAGCGCCCTAGGAAAATATTATGATAAGCCCAGGCCACAACCAGGAAGGCTTGAAAAGGAAAGTAAGGCATACCTCTCTGAATCTGTACAAACCTTAGGAAAGCATGGCTTAAGAAACAGACTACATTTAAGCTTTTATTTTATATGAATCAATTTGCCTACCCAATGTAAAACACATGTCATAATCCATCCAGGTAATAGGAACAAGAAAAATCTTTTTATGTGATCCTGCTCCTTCTCTGCACCCAGATGTGACCCTGGCAAATGATCAGAGATTTGTTTTGCATTTTGTTGGTCAGTAGTATACGTCAGTAAGACTGTCAGGGAGCTGCTGCTTTTCCTGCTTGTACATCCATACTAAGACAGAATTGCCTGAACCACAGGATATCCACAAAACAACAAAAAACCCTATTTTATATGAAGCATTCGTAGATGGGAAATTGAATACACTATAGCTTAGAATATCAAGATAATCATGTTTTTTGGGTGCTGTACTCTTAGGATGAGTAACATGGTAATGCTAAGGGGGAGGAAGAGGTTAGAAACTAGGGAGCTAATTTTCTGGGAGTTTGCATGATATCAAATTGTATTTCAAGAGTATTAACAACATCTGGCTTCAGTGTGTAGCTTACATGCCCATTGGAAGGTCAATGCCTACAATGTAGTAAAAACTGTCTGTCAGATTCTGGTCACCTCTGCAAACCCTGTTCCACAGTTTTTGCTGTAGTGTCCAAGGTGAGAAAGGATTGTTGCTTTGCACCCCCTTGTGTGTGGTAAGAACATAGAGTTTTTGTACTTGGATCATTTTAAGTGACATTTTAATAATAAATTCTCTTCTTATAAATTAAAGACAACTTTCAGTGCTACAAGTGAAAGCCCATTTTTACAAAATCGCAGCAGACCACATGAACATCAGTTATGTGAATCACAGGGAAAGGAGCTAAAAAAAAATTCCCAAACCCAACCCCAACCCCAAGCTATTTCTTAGAGTGATTTACCACGAGTACAGTGAGCAAGAGCAAATCTGCAGGTAAGTGCCCTCATCCTTTAGGCATGCCCTGAGAAAACTTACTGTTATATAACTCAAGGCAAGGCAAGCCTTATCCAACAGAAAAACATAAAAATATTGTATGCTGCTGTGAAATTTTGGAAAGCTCCCTTGCCTGTGTTTTATGTTCTGTTCACTGAGGAGCTCATGTAACTAGACATCATGCCACACCCTGGAGTCTGACTGTACCAACATAGCAAGTGAATGGCTCTGTCAGAGTGCAGGCATTGTATTCAAAGCCTTGTAGCAACCAAAAAATACTTAAACCCAAACAAACAAAAAATAACCAACCAAACTCCTGACTTCTAGCACAGTGCACAGTGATCATTTTCCAGCTAAGAGAACTGGAAGGTATATAAAATCCCCAAATCAATATACTTTGGTCAAGGCTGAACTGAATTTTGGTATTTGCCTTTAACCATTGCATTACATCCTCTTGCATTCAATTGCATAGTAGGCTCTCCACATGGTTTCTTATCTCCTAAATGTGAAGCATGCTTTCAGTGGGGTCAATCTAACACTAGGATTTTTTTAAGGATAAAATATAAGTGCTAAGTATTGCATATTTAACAGGAAATTGAATCATAAAGTGGTCTTAAAATACTTTTGATGGCATAGAAATAGCTAAGAGTTCCAAGTAGGAGAGTATTCCTTAGGTCACGGTTCTTCCTTTGATCACCCTATGTATTGAAAAATCATCATCATCATCATCATCATCATCATCATCATCATCATCATCATCATCATCATATGTTGACAAAAGCTGTAATTTATTGGAACAATTGCAGCAGGCTGGTACATTTGTGATTGGTCTGACCTCTCACCTAGGATTATGTACCTTTCCTGTGGTCTGTGTTGGTTGCAAGAAGCAATCTGAACAGGATGGTCAGAGTGAGTCACCCACACAAGATTGCTCAGAAAAAGCAATGTGTATATCCTAACACGTTCAGAAAAGGCCTGGAGTAGAAAAAGCAGGGCACTAGCCTACCTTTCCAAGAATTTTTAATGTTAAGTGAAGCCTGGAGCTAGAAAAACATTTTCACACCCGTCAGTCTGTTATATGCACAAAGCTGGTATTTTACAGGGCATTAAATATTTTTGCCATATTTGAAGTAATTTTGTCTTGTTGGTGCCAATTCAAATACAAGCTGCATTTTCTGATCTTTGTTACTTACTCCTGACTAGCTCTCTGTTCATGGCTTTCCTTCTCCCAGCCTGCAGTTCTCAGGGGCATCTCATTTTTTACTTCTTTTTGCTCTTGATATTTCACTAATTTGTTTTCCGTAACATCTAATCCTTTTCAAATTCTTGGCTTCATCTGTTCTTTTTAGTCTGTAGTCACAGACTTTTCATCACTCCCATTCATTTATTGTTTTTTCTTATCAAATTTGTTTTCTATTTTTGCTTTAACCTCTCTCATTTAGTATTTTTCTACTTTGTCTAAGCAAAATACACTCAGGAGATAAAAGGACACTTCTGTCTCATACATTCCTTTCCCAAGAGACCAGGATTGTTCCCATCAGTGCAGGACCAGACTTATTCCTTGATGAGGTCAGACATATACCAAAATTTCAAGCCCAGTTTTTAATTCCTGAAACAGAAGGAACACATCTCAAGTAGGATTTTTTGTAATGATCTAAGAATTGGTATGAGATGGTAATCTGATATAATTAGTTGGTTAGTGATTGATTAATGAGGATGAAGGAACACTAATGCAAGCTAAGGGATGATCTACAGGAGTAACAGCCAAGAAAGCTCTTGCCAAATAGCTGTTATTTTCCTGGTGTCCACATGGACACTTGCCTTCTAATTTCATTAAGTTTTGGATGGAAGCTGTTTTACTACTGTGAGGATTTCAGAACTGTGGTGCAAGCTGATTTTTATTTTAAGCAACTGCAATAGACAGCTTAGTGTTCCTCATCTTGGCCTCAGAAGGGCCAGAACATTCAAATTTTAAATTCAGTAAACTTCATCTCTGCATTTATACTAAAACAAATGTACCTGAACACACACAGTAACTTCTATTAATTATGCAAATTTAAGCACACGAGCTTGAAACATTCAATACAAACATGAAGACCTTGAGCTTTTCATACTTCCACTTAGTCAAATTCTTCTGTCCTGTGGGCAAAAATGAAACTATAATGACTCCCTCCTCAAAACTAAGCAGAAGGCAGGTGCAGCAGCACACTCAGAATCTCCTGGCTCAGGCACTTTAAACCTCAGGCCTCTTATTGCAGGATGTAGGTGAGTGCAGCACAGCCATCACCCCTTGGTGTGTAAGACTGACATGGCAGAAAGCAGAGAACTACTCCCATTCCCTGACAGAATGGATGCAATGCACAGAAACAGCAGTACTGTCACTGTTGGTTTTCCTCAGTGCTGGACTAACTGAACACAGGGCTGCCAGTTGCATGGGAGAGTTAGCATGAAATGGAACGTGTATGGAGACCTTACACAATGTTCTTGCAAAGGCTTGCCTGATAACCTCTAATCCACAGAGGAAAATATACAGGTGAAAATTCCCTGTCCCTCCCTTAAAAAAGATAGTTTCCAAAAGCAATATGGAATATTTGAGAAAAGCTCGGCCAGAACTGACCATGTCTCACAGGTGAGCTCCCCTTCTGTTCCCACCTCCTGGATGGGAGTCAGCATCCACCTGCAGGTCTTTTTAATGCAAATGTATTGGAAGTTGCAATTACAGCTGTCTGAAATGAGATTTTGTTGTTATTTTGTTATTTTTCCCCTTTCTGGTAAATGTTTTCCTTAATTTGTAACTTGAAAAAAAATATACTGATAGTTTTATATACCCATGGGTTCAGAGAGCAGTGAAAACTCCATCTAGTGTGTACCCAGAGCCTGACACAGCCCCAAACAGCCAAGTTTGCACGTGCAAAGAAGAGAAAACTCTTGTAGATTTCTCTAAGATAAACTCCCATTCCTAGCAGAATGAACATTGTGCTGATAATGAAAACCTCAATAATTAAGGAGTTCTTAACATATTTGTTCAGAAATAGTTTCATTGGCAGATGTGTCCCATCAGGTATAGTAGACTTCTGAAAATACAAAATCTGGGATGAGGAAGCATTCAGACTGGATGAGAGCTGAAAGTCGAGTTTAATAGTAAGTAATACAGCACAGGAATAACATCTAGTCCAAGAAAGAGTTGTGATACAGCTTTCAGAAGCTGTTGCAATTGCAGCTTTGCTGAATAGTGGTTTGTTTTCTGTGTATTTGAGGAATAGAAGTGTTTATCAATCACTCTATATCATACAGGGTTGCTTTTAGATGTGAGCACCTGTACCAGTGAGGTACATGTAGTATTTGTATTTAATGTCTTAGAAGTATGGAAAAATATTTTTAAAGACGGTAATTAATATTTGATTTGAGGAAAAAACTTGGAAAGAGCACTATGTTTCTCTTTCTTATAGAGTAAAAATCTTGCAATTAACTTTTTTCATTTCATCATAGCAAATGCAACATATAACAGCTGAGATTTAGTTAAGAGCAGAACAAAGCTGCCAAAATCTGATTCTGTTAGATCTTGAATAAGCTAGCTAACTTGTATTCTAACTCCCCTCTTGTGTATGTAATTTAGAACTGTAAAGAAAAAAACTCTGAGAATTTAGGTTCTGAAATTTATTCAGTTACTCAATGACCAAAGATACTCATGTCTCTCTTTTGTGTGTCAGCATATTATTCATTTGCCAAGAATCATTCAACTGTATTTCTTGTCATTTTGGTTTTCTGAAAACATGAAATAATGTTGAAAGAATTCACAATGACAGTTATTCCCTCTCTCTTCCCCATGGCCTAGGAACCTGATTTACATCACCAATGTTACAAGAAGGGGAAAGGAAATTGTATTAAAAATATGTAAGGGACAAAGTACATGTTAAGGACCAATTTTGCCTATGCTTGGAAAGAATGGAAAAACGAATGTACATCTCTCTTTGGGCAGTCATTACTGTCTCAGTAATGCAGTCTCAGTAGTACATGAAACATTTTCAGAACTGAAAGGACTGGAGTTTTATTGGCACAGCTGCCTATCCACACACAAGGACTCCCTTGTAAACTTCAGTGTCTTTTCTGGGAAACACGGGACATCTGCAGATGTTTTAAAGAGCGTCGACAGAAGGTTGTTGCTTAAGCCTCATTTATAATAATGAAGTGGCAGGTTCTGTAATAAGTTCAACAGTAGACAAAATGTTCTAATTTGTGCTGATCCTATTCTCTTCTTGAATTCAAAGAGGGATAAACTTATGACTTTAGGATGAATCCTGAAATAGGGTTTGTGGGGAGAAAAAAAATTCACTCTGATTTGAATCGGACTCTGTGGCAAGACTACGCAGATGAGTAAGATTTTAATGGACATAAGGGATCAAAATTTGTAGGTAATTAAATTAATCCTGTTGCATCTTGTTCCAGCTTAAGGCATATAGGCTTTCTGATCAAATATCTCCCAGAAAACGTTGTTTTTAAAATACAGGCTAAGACTGTGTTTGTGTTAACAGAATTTCTGCCCTCCAGAGGTACTGAAAGACCCTCGGAATTGAAGAATATCCTGAATTTCTACTGTCTTCAGCAAGAGAAGAAAATATTCAGCACCAGGTAGGAAGTAAAAGAGACCTGATTTACTGGTCTCAAAAAATGAGGAATCTTGAGATATATCAAAGACCCTTGCATTCTGAAGTCTTGAAAGTACTCAGGATTTCAAAATGGGGTTTCATCGCTGCTTAGGTTAAAACTCATAGAAATATGCCTGTCATCAAGCCCTGAATTAAATATATCTTATATATATCTGGTCATATCCATATTACATTACTGTCTTGGCCTTACATGTGTTTATGATGGTGCCAAGTATTCCTTTTATTTTCCCCACTGATGAAGTACAGATGTAATAGCCTATGTTAGCAGAAGGGTGATGATTGGGGTATGGAGGCCTAAAATTACTGAATTTTGCCCTTTCTACTCTTTTTACCCTGTATATGTAACACAATTAGTATCACTGCTGACATTTATAGTACTTATGGTGCACTGCTCCAGATACTGGAAAGTCTCCAGCAGGGAAACTTGCTGTGTATCTGATCCTATTCCTAGTAAAGGATGTGGAATCACACCAACATAAATACTGATACAAGTTCTCTCAAATAAGGGCATCTGACAGACAGCAAGTGTTTCTTTTGTTTGTGGATGGAAGTAAAGCTCAAGAGGGTGTTAGAACTTCTAAACTTAGGTTTGGTTGTGTGTCTTCAAGAATCATCTGTCACAAAGTGACACAAATGTTACAAAGCACCAGGTATAAGGAGGTGCACCAACCTTTAAAAGCTTGGAACAGACCAGCACAAAACATATTTAGAGTGCTGTCAATCAGTCAGCTAATGACAAAACAGCTTACTAAGTTGTTAGCAAAACCCCTTTGGTTGTAGCCTAACTAAGATGCAGTTAATCCAGTTCTAGACTTTATCTTTACTGTGGAACAAAGTTGAGATCTTGTTGAGATCCCAAAGCAGAAATGGATTTTCCGAAAAGCAGACACATATGGTTGAAACCACAGTGTGGTAAGGAATTATCTGGATATAAAGCCCAGTCATCTTCTGCCACTGTGAGAAATAAATACATAACATAACTACCTAAAAAGTAGAAAGTTGTATTGTTTAAATTATTATTCTGTTTGTATCAGAAGATTCTTCAGTAGAGAATGGGAACTGGACACAATGTTCAGATGGTTTTGAGTGACCCTTTACAATTTGCAAGCCAGGATGGAAGTCCATGTATCATGTCAGCTCTTATAATGAGGCAAGAGGAGAGGAGAGAGCAGAACTAAATGATGGTGTATCAAAAACTGAAGTCAGCAGACACAGAGGGAAAGAGCAAGCAGCTGGCTGGCATGGAGGGCAGTCAGTGTTGGTTTCCTTTTTTTTTTTTTTTTTTTTTGTCAGCTATCATGAATAACTGTGAATGGAAGGATTCTTATATGTGGCCATTCCAGTGTTCCTAAATGTAGTAAATAAATAGTCATTAAGAATAACTGTTTAAGATCTGAAAGTGAATCAGTGATTCTTTAGTTAGTGGTGATCCTTTGGTCAGTAGCCTCTTCACAGTAGAGACAGTAGAGGAAATGTTGTAGTTTGTCCTGCAGTCTGGCCTCTTTTCATATTCCTCCCAAACAGTCTGTGAGAACAGAAGGCCAAGCCTGTAAATAGAAGAGCTGCTTTTGCATATCATCACTACTTGATGAGTATAAACATAGCCTGTTCTCACTTAATTCCTGCCACAAAAGACTTCTGTTTTCCATGTGATAGAGTTTATAGCACATGCACTGAAAAACTTGGCACCTGATTTTTGAAACACAGGTAGCAAGAAACAAGTTTGCTCATTTGTGATCCTATGTCTCTAACACATTTCATCCAGAGTCTCCAGTGAGTTGATTTGCATAACAGAAGCATAACAGAAACCTTTTTTCCAAGATCCTCAGAGAATTCAAAGCTGCCCTGACTGTATAGCTTTGAATTGCACAGCTTCCTATGGACTGGCATTTCTTCCTGAGAGATCACTGTCTCTGGGGTCTTTTCTCCACGTTGTCCTGGCAAAGTTCTATGTAATATGTGGTTACTGAAAGATGTCCTCAAATGGTCTTCAGGATTTCCCAGGCAGGTATTCCTGAAACTGAACTGGGATTACAGAATAGCTAATTTGAGAGTCCAGCTTTAGTTTAAAATAAATTCTGTTCTATCTTCAATGCTTCCAATTTTAACTTTTACACTCAAATGGCATGAATTCTGTACCAAAGCCTACCAGCTGAGCCTTTCTGGCTCTTAAAAAAAAATGAAGTAAAAAGGTAGCAAGCGGCTATAACAGAGCAGCAGAAAATTTTCTCAGAGTTTTACAGCATGAAAGCAAAAGCAGTTAAGTTAGGGGGCTGAATAAGGTGGATCAAGTCATCTCTGTTTAAAAGAGATGCATCAGTGCAGCTCTGGGCTGGAGACTGTGCTAGGAAGTGACTGACCTCTACACTGGCCGAATGAGGAGTGAGGAGCCTGTGTTTATCCGTGTTTACCCCTAACTAGACCACAGCCAAAATGCAGGACTGGCTCTTTCACACTCTCTCCCCTTGCCTATGCTTCTCACAGTCCAGATGTGGCCTGACCTTTGGTCTGTCTGTGATGTCTCTGAAGGAGAACAGAAAGGAGCTGGAGTTCTGGTGTTCTGCTGTCTGGCTTGTGCCATGGGCCAGTGAGGGTGTAAACTAGGGTGGGAAGGAGAGAGCTTTCATCAGCCTCTGATCTCCTCTCAGGAAGGTGGGAAGCCCAAGAGCTGAAAACATGGCAACATTGTCTTTTGGAATAGACTGAACATGTGAAATATCACTGTCCTAATGATAAACACTGTAATAAATATTGGCAAGACATTAATCCAGCCTCTGCAAAAATGTCTTTTATTTGTTTTTGCAGCTCCAATCACATTTTTCTTTAATACATCTTTTTAAAGTTTGTTATCCTTCACCCTTCTCTAGATTGCCAGCCATATGGTGGAAGAATGGCTCTTAGAATTGTTTTCTGTAGAACTGTAGTAGACATGAATACCAAACAACTTCACAAAACCACTAAATATTTGGCAAACTTCTAGTCTACTGTAATTTTTAAAAAATGCTCAAGACAAATGTTTATGTTGAAGGGAAAAAATCCCCAGGATAAGGCTGTCAATTAATGGATAATTTCAGCTTTCCTATATAACCCTGTTCCATAAGTCATACTTCATAAAGAGTAAATACTCTTCTAATTAAACATTTCTGAACCTTAAAAAGCATCTGAATTGTGAGTAGATGCTGCTCTGGCTTTTTTGGCATATTACATACAGGACGTCTGGCCAATTCTTCAGTCTTCTCTCAGATATGTTACTGATCCAAAATATTTTCACCAGACACCCTGAAATGGAATCACAAGTTTGCCAATTTCCATTTTGTGTATCTTCCTTAGAAAACTGAAAATTACAGCTCATGAGCATTGGTGGTTTGATTGCTCAATGTCCAAACTTAACTCACTGGAACAAAATAACAACAAAGGTGCCTGATCTTTGGGAGACAAAATTGTTTTTAAAAAAAAAGCTACCTAATTTCTAGTTCAGAAGTTAAATCAGGAAGAATTGATGCTCTTGAAACACTAACAAGGTAGAGATCAACAATTATGCTACACCTTCTTCAGCAAAGTTTCTGTATTATTATACTGACATTTCCCTGAACCTGCCCAAGTCTCCAAAGCAAAAGAGCAATTTTCAGTATTGTTACACTGTGTAATTTTCAATTTTCTCAATTCTCTGAACTTCAAGTCAGCGCTTTTTTGAGAAACGTGTTAGTCAGAAGAAAATTCTCGACAGAGGTCTCATATTCTGATTTCCTTGGACTTTACAGCAAGTTTTCAAATGCTGTTGAAACTGCCAAAGAAGAAAAATGTGTGTTATAGCATTACAGATGATAACATAGTCCAGCCTGGAGTTTTTCCTTCTACCTGGTGCTGTGAGAGCTTAAGCAATGTTATTTCACTAGGCCAGGAAGTCTAGGCAGAACTTTATTAAAATACAGTTGAATGACCTGCTACATGAACTGAGCTCCACAAAAAGGATTTGGGAGTTTGGCAATGCTAATGGTCCTGCAAGTTGGTTCGTTGTTCACTAAAGGTGTAGCCTGTGGCTTAAAAAATTCGTGTTGTCTAGAGAGGGACAGATTTTCTTAGATTCCCCATAAGGTGTCTGGTCCTTATATTGATAAGTTGTATCCTGGTTCAAGTAAAAGGCCAAAATACCTTATTAGTGTCATGAAAAACACCCCCCCACCACCCTCCCCCCATTATATTCAAGACAAATGTTGATCCACCACTCCAGCCCATTCTTGTTCCAAGATTGTGTGTTGGGGCCACCTCTTCACCTTCCAGAAAATCTTCTGGGTGGAAGAAATATGGAAAATGTAGAGAGCTGTGGCTTTAGTAGTGGATCCCACAGGATATATAATGCTGTGGTAAGCTCTGGAGCAAGTACATCCAGGTGATGTTGCCAGAAGCAGTCCAAGAAACTGGTAAAGATTACAGCTAGGCCAGGTCCAGTACTCCAGGTATGATCACCCTGATGTACAGGATATTTAGATCTGAAGACCAAGGAGAGGACAATTTTAGGAACAAGTTCAGATTTGCTGAATTTGAGAGTGAAGTGATAGCCCTTTAGAAAGATACCATCATGTACCCAAAGCTCAAAAGTTCTCTAATTAAGACTTTGCCTGAGATTTTATATCCAAACTCATGTTTTGACTTGAAGCTGCTGCAAATCCCATGTAACTATAGTCACTGAGTATTTCAGGACCTGGATCTTCTAGGGAAATCTGAGCTAGACAGATCAGCTACAATTTGCAGGAAGTGATATGAGAATACACATAGAGCCAAAAGGTGTATCAGGTCAGGAGGGCACTGCCTGGTTGGGGTATGGTGACAGCCTGGCTTCCTCTGACATTCCTGAACTCTTGTACCAACCCAGCTCTTCTCAATCCTCACTCAATGTAATGTACCCACCCCACCAGGATGTTGATAGAGAGTGTATGAGTGATTTCCAGTCAAGGATATCCAAATATGCTCTGAATAGTAAGATTTATATAGTGAATATTATTCTCCTTTTCTAGTGAGGGAGGGACTGCAAGCCCATGGGCAATCATCCAGAATTGTAAAAGAAGGCTATCTTTTATAGTAGTGTATATCAGTTTATAAATATCAGAGGGTTAAAGTAACTGCTTACAGACAGGTCATAAAAATAAAGGAAGGCTGAGGAGTTCCAGGAGTAGCTTTAGTGGTGGGAAGATAGTATTTTTATTTGTAATTGAATACAATCTGTCATTAGTACAGCAGCCTCTTCATTTTGTGCCATATAAAATGGGAGGGAACAGTGACACTTCTGGCTGTGTCATCCCAGCAAGTGCTCTGTGTTCAATAAAGGGCTCCAGTCATAAAGACTGCCAGCTCAACAAGTTTCACTGAGGTAAAATAAGACATTAATTTAAAATGTTAAAAGCTGTTCTTGCCAAAATATGATCTGGAGAGCACTAACATGCTCTGTGTTCAGGGCAAAAGCAAGATGAATATCTTGTGTCCAACTCTCTTTTTTTTTCTACCGTCATGAATTTCTGCAAGGTAAGTGAGCACACAATAATGAAAGTGAAGTATGGGCAGTTTTTTTATCAACTTCCAAGTGGCCTGCTTCTGTTCCAGCCAGTGAGCTCTTGCTCACTGAGGCTGATTTTTGGCCCTGCTACTTTGGGGTGAAAGCCTGTATCCCTCTTTGCAGAGTTATCAGTGCAGTAGAGGGTCTTGCCATGCTCCCATCCAGGCCAGCCTCCCAGTCTGAGCTTCCTTCTCCTCACTTGACTGGTGCACACAGGCAAGGATCAAGCTGCCCAATTAAAATCCCAAGATGATTATGGAGGTTCATTACAGAGTGCCCAGCTGGAAGAGGCAGATTGTCCTTTCATCATTTGGGGTTGTTTCTGCTGCCATGGAGCTGCTCAGAGCCCTGTGCTCAGAGGCTGAGTGTCTGCAGGGTGCTGGGACCAGGGAGGACAGTGAGCCCCATCACTGGCCTTCTCCTGCTGCCTCCTGCTCTGCCAGTGCTGTCTGCATTGGCTGTGCTGTTTGTGTGCTGTCAAAGGGGAAATTGCACATTATGGGAAGGCCAGATGATATTTGCTGACCCTAAACCGCCACAGAGTGGATTTTAAAGGGTTTTTAAAGCCAGAGCTTTCAAGTGCACAGCCTGAAGTTAAATATTTAAATATGTGTTTAGGCATCAAAATAAACAGGAGCCTGGTTTTAAAGAACTGTGGAATAATTCGGGTTTTCCACACTATTCCCCAGAGCCTGCAATTTGTTTGTTTCTGGCAGCCTCTTTGGGCCATTAGGAATGGAGTTGCAGTCCCAGAAATCTGGGGAAGACTGAGAGCATCCCTCAAATCTTTGCTGAGTAAGGAACTGAGAACTGAAATCCAGAATAAAAACAAAGGCCTCTAGTCTGAAGCACAGCAGGAATCTTGGTGCCTATACTCAGGAGTAAGATGAAAACAAGCAAGCAAAAGAATTAAAAGTAGGTTAACTCTGTTTGTTAGCTTCCAGGTCTTACCAGTCTTGCATGGGTTTCCTAAGTGCTATAGATTCCATATCACAGCTAGATCCTTGGAGCTGAGATTATTACCTTGAGGGAAGACAAAAGTGGGCTCAAACACCCTGGACTTGTGAGGTTTCACTCCTGTGTTTGCACTGTGATAGAAAACAAAACAAAACAAAACACTGTCCATCTTTTTTTTCTCTAAAGAAAGCAATAGCAGTAATGCCAGCTGCCAAAAGGGACCAAATGTAGTGAAAACCATGAGATTTCTGCTGTTCTCACATAACTGTGTAAGTGGCAAGACTGTGGCTGCTCTGCTCATTTGATCATTTCTGTTCATCTGTTTTAGGTAGCTCTTGCTCAGCACACCTTTTTTCCTCACTTGTTTTCCTGTGTCCTTAACTTTTCCCCATTCCCTGAATAAAGAATTCACTTGGGGCTGTGAATTCCTTTCCTGAAAACTCATGACAGTGACTTCTTTCCCCTGGGAGAGCAGATCCTGTGCCCAAGAGTCCTGAAAGTTGTTGTCACCATCTGAAAGGCAGATGCATAATCTGAAATGCCTCCCAACATCTCTGAGGTCATTTGAGAAAGGCCAAGACCTTTAGTAAGGGCAGCCCTTGCCAGTTATCTCAGATACCTTTCTGAGGAAAGGATAAATTGATCTGTCCCACTACTGACAGTAGAAGAAACCTAGAGGAACTAATTGGGATTAGGTACCTAACAGCAGCCTGAGAATGACTGTCAGTTGTCACTGTGACATTCAGTAAATGATGTGTGGGTAGAGCTAGGACAAACATTTCCAATCAATACAACATCTCTCACTGTACAGTGCCTTGTTGTGCAAGGCAACAAGTAAAAGATTCAAGTCATTTGTGCTCCAGAAAGATGAATTAACACTGGAAGACATGTAGGGGAGAGTCAGTAAGTAAAATGGGAAGTGAGGAACATGCTTTAGGAAGGAGATTTATAAGAGCTCTGTTAGTTTGGCCTCAGGAGATTAAATTTGAGAGCAGAATATGATTATTTTTACATACAAAACATTATGGAAGGGGAAGAGATGCTTAAGTGAAATTAGAACATTGGTAAAAGCACATACTGATATGAAGGTATCATACATGTACAAATAAATGCAAAGTGTTTCTAAAATTTGCTTCTTCCCTTTGTCTCTTCATGGTATTTATGCTACAGAAATTGAGGTCCCTTACAGGGTATGCATCATCTGTCTGAGCTCCTCTCCATCCTTCCACCTCTCCTCAGCATGAAAATAATTTTAGAAGTTATGTAATGTGTGAAGTCTGTGAAAAACCTTCCCTAAATATATTGACTACAAGCTGACTTTTGGAGAGCATCAATGAGTTGTACCTTTACTCCACAGCAGATTCACCTTGCATGACTGTGTAAAGATAAAGGGTGTTTTCATCTGCAATAAAAAAAATATATCAGCCGTGGAAATATTTGGAAAAACTCATTATTTTGACTAATAGGGGCCAAATAATGAAAATACATTAGTATAGGATTTACATTCTTCCATCTCTTAAAAAAATTCCAGTTTCAATTTAATAATCTTTTTGTAAAAATGCAGTGTATAGAGGGAATGTGACAGAGTCTTATATGTAGCTGATACTTATAATACCCTACCATAATATTGTATCCTGGATACACTATATGATTAACACAATTCCCCATATACCATAATATGGCAGTGTCCACTTCATGTTCTTACCAAAGCATTTTGGTGTTGAACTTCCTAATGTTCCCCTTTCATATTATTTCTACCTCATTTTCCTAGGTATGCTGAAGAAGTTTACCATTGTTAAGGCCCTGGAATTCTCTTCTGATCACCTTTCTTTTATTGGTCTCTCCGACTGAAACCTTTCTAGGTCTCTCCAGCCCCCAGTATCATTTTTTTTCTCTTATCAGTCAGCAAGTTAAAGCTAGTGCAATTCCAGGTTACTTTGGGTGTCTGTGCCTGGTCTGGCTTGTGTCTCTGATAATACCACTGAATGGACTTAGCAAATAATTTTCCTTTAAATTCCTATTGAAAAAAGGGCTCAATGGGACCCCAGTATTTGAACTTCCCACAGTTGGCCTTCCAGCTGTTATGGGGTGCCACCCTATGAACTTTAGATTTCTCTCAGGCAGGCAGTCAGGGAAGCTGCTGCTGCAGTGAGCACGGATATAAAGATACTGCATCCTCATGGCCCCTGCCATTTGTCCTGGCCTCCTGGATGCTGCTCCAGGCAGGAAAGAGATCACTAATCCTTGCTGGGCTTAGCACTGAAGTGGCTCTAATTTCTGGACACTGTAACTGTTAGCTTGATGTCCTTCCATTCACTGCTCCCATTTCTGCATCATCCCTTTCCAGGGATATTGGGCGTTGCACTAAGTCTAGCACCGTGGTTTTAACTATTCCCCAAAACTGCAATAAAAATGAAACAATCCAGCCAATACTTTGATGTCTTTTTCTTACTAAATCCATGAAAACATGGCTCTTACAAGCACTGGAGGTTTTCCCAACAGCTTTCCTGACAAAAAGCAAGATTTAGATAGCTAACAATGTCTGCTTTTTAAAAAAGCTTTTCATAAAAATATGAGAAAGTAAATGTATTTTCCCATCAGTGCAAGTAATTTCTAGGTGCCTAGATATGACCTTTGCCTCAATGAAGGAGGTTCATAAATGGACACCTAAAGAAATGTGGAATTAATGCATTTATTGATCAAAAATATTTAAAAACCCAAGCACTCTCTTCTAATGGTCCAAAAAAGGCTTGAGAGGCAGACAAAGCAAATAATTCCACTCATTCCTTCAACTCAAGTGATAGATCAGTGTGCAGACATAGTGTTGAACTGAAAGTTCTCCATAAACATTTCAGGTTAATGGCTTTGCACCATTCTCTCTGGTACTGGCTCCCCAGTGTTCATTGCCTTTATGTTTAAATTGATACTATGAATTACTGAGTATTCTATTCTATTCTTCAGAAGATGCTGCACCACAGCCCACAGTTTTTTGCCATGTATTTAATTCTAGCCTTGAAAGAGAAAGGATGACTCTGGGAGGCTGTACCCCAACATACACACCCACAAAGACAAATCTGGATAATAATAATCATGTAAGACATCACTGCAATTTTTACATTGTAACTGAGAAGAGGACTTCAGAAGAATATCCACAAAGAGGATAATTAAATCACTTTTGTTAATTACTTGTGCTGCAGAAAGAGCCCTATTTAGGAACCCTATTTGTTTGGATCTCCCAAAAAACCATGAAACCTGTCTGGCCACAATAAAAATACAGAAGTCAGAGAAGGAAAAGAGAAAGGTTATTTTATAGAGAGATGTAAATCCTAGACTATCAAAGATTTTCATCTGGAGACAATCTTGACAAAGTCATGCTGAAATGGCATGCCAAAACAAATGGTAAAATCGTGATCTCACAATCCCCATACCAGCAATGCCCATCCCATAGTTTACATTCTCTTATGGGTTTAGAGTGCATGGATTCTGCTTGCTGGTAACTGAAAAGTCAGTAGAGAGAAGGTAGTCAGGCAATCACTGCTCTAAACTTATTAAGAAAGTGTCTGTAGTAAAAGATCTTGGTAAAAGACCTGAAAGTGATATGAAGCTGATGTCTTGAAATAATTCTGAAAGAAAGAAGCCTCCCTTGGCAATTATTTTCTTCTCATTACTTTCAAGCACAGCAGTTCTCAGCTGGTTCCTGAAAACCCTCCACACAAGGATTTTTGTCTCTAATTGCCACTTCAGTTGTCACTTCTGCAAGAACTCAAGAATGAGTGACTTCTGAATATGAGAATATGTATGATGCTAAAATTATAGCTAACACTACCAGAACCACAGTTTCTGTTGCTGCCTTGAAGAAGGTATGTTAAAATCCATTGGTGGAAAAAGCCACTTCTGCCCATAGCCTATACTATAAAGGTCAGCTATCATGGAATCACTGCTCTTGAAATTCAGCTTTGCTGGGGGGGATTTCAGGCAGCTCCTGTCATCTGCATAGGTCCTCTTTTTCCCAGAGTTGTTTTAATAGAGCCAGCATTTTTCATGTGTCAGCTGTCAGACAGCATGATAGTGACATCTTAATAGATTTATATTAGCTAAGCAAGGAGGTTATGAGCATAACATGGTTTGGTGCTGTTCCACACAAACTGGAATATGGCTAAAATTCTGTATTTTCCTGCAGTAGTCTTAGCTGCTTGTATCAGTCATTAATGGGCTTTCTGATTGTTTTCTATTTGTCATCTTTCATTATATTAAGGTATTAGCAATACTAGCTTGTGTATATAGCTTTAATGGACAAGCATTGTGATCCTTGGCTGAGAGACCAATGTCATTTTTCCTGAGAAACTGAGAGGTTCTGGGGCTGAGACAGCTGCACACCACATGATGAAGACAGAAATTTAGTATTTTGTTTAAAGTTTAAAGTTTAAATTTTGTCCATTGGAAGCAGACAGAGTTTCTGTGTGGAAAAAGTAATAGATGACATATGATTAAAGGTTGCACTAGAATATCTGCATGCAGGAAGGCCACATTCATATTGATCAAGCAGCAATTGATGCTGGTATTCTGAGATGCTGATATTTGATATCCTTCTGCATATTTTCTTTAATCAAAAGTTCTACATACATTCTGTGCCATGTTTTCCTAGTTTAAATGCCCTAAAGTGAATTATCACAGCATAAAACTGGAAAAATAAACAAATCTTTGTTTTGGTATGAGTGAGTAATAAATCAGCCGTTTAAACCCAGAGTAAGTTTCAAAATGTCATTGGGTTGTAAGTGCAAAACACCACTGAGATCTAGAGACTTCTGATAGCTAGAGACACAACATTTTCATAGCATGAAGAATCTCTTGATAGAAACTCCAGTTCAGAGAAATGGTACAGTGTGTTCTTAACTCCCACAGAAGACAAAGCACATCCTTTTCTGAGAAAGGGCCAGAAAAACAGTCTCATTCCCTCTTACCCTTCCATTCACAATCACATAATGCCTCTGTACCAACTCAAAATATTGTATACATAGAAAAATATGTGTTTCATTGCAGGCACTTATGGATAAATGGTTCTGTCCATTCTAAAATAAATTAATAACTCTCTCTATTTGTTCCTTATTTCTTCTGCTTCTCTCATATGCTCTCTTCCTCTCTCTCTTCCACCTCACTCTGTTTTAACAGAGTTTTTCTTTTTGTCTGAGATTGGAAATTGGCCCAGCATGTGTTTGAAAATTTTATTTTATGTAGCTTAATAATGTTTTGTTCAGAGGTTTTGTTTTGTTTTGTTTTGTTTTTTTTGTTTTGTTTTTTTGGTTTTTTAAAAATCTCTTTCTTTAAAAATGGATGCAGTAATACAGTATCCAGGCCATTGGTTTCCTTTTTGTGGGAAGTCATAAGGTTTTCCCCTAAGTGTGGTCACATGAGAAAGGTGGTATTAACAGAAACCTGACTGATGGAGCCTTTCTGAGCTGAATAATGTGCTCAGCTTCCAGTTTTGGGGAAGACTTACTTGACAGCCAGCCACATTTAGGGAGCAGAATGTGAGGTGTTTGTGAGGCAGGACTTGCAGGACTCTCACCTTCTGCTCTAGTGCTCCATCCCAGAGTGAGCTTTGTACCACATCAAGTGCTTTAGATCCACTCTAGAGAGTATGGCCAGGTGTGGCAGGGGTTTTTGTTTTACTTAGGTACACATACTCATTCATGTAGCTCCAAATGCAAACACTCATCAAAGTAGATTAAATAGAATAATATTCATATGGAAACAAAGCTTCTAAGAGGCTGCTTTCATGACATTTCTGATTCAAACATTTCTGTATGGCTTAACCTGTCTGATAAGCAACTGGCTTGTTTCTTTTCTTCACCTGCTATGAAGACATCTTCAATATAAAGAAAAATGCAGCAAACCAAATATGTCATTATTTACTTGGAAGAACAAGATTTAAAGTTTTGGAAGGGTCATGCATTTCTGTCCCGCTTGACTGTTCTTGCTAAAAGAATCCTAGTTTGCTGCAGGTGACACTTGTAGCAGCTTGTAGAACAGCTGGATGTGTTCCAGGGCTGAACACATTTGTAGCAGCCTCATGGAAAGCCACAACTCTGACTGGTGCATCTCAAAAGCATAAAGTTTTCCAGTGCAACTGGAGGATCCAATTCTGCACTTCATACTGCCACCAAAAAATAAGAGTAACTCCACTTGAAGTCAGTGACATTGTTGCACTGGAATAATATAAAAATCAGAAATCAGTCTCTAGACATAACATTTTTCAGTTTTAATAATAAAATCAAGAAAAAAAGCCCCTTGAATTTGGCAACCCTTTTGTTTCTTCTCTGATCCCTCTGATTCTTCCTTCAGCCACTTGTCTCTCCATTCATCCAGTCTCTCATAGGCACACAGCACTGATTTCAGTCTGTCATTAGATTCATTACCTTCAACTACAGCTTTTAACACTGCCAGCACATACCACTACTGAATTTGCTTCAATGGGTTTCCTTTTTCATGTTGTTGGTTAGTGGCAGTCACCTTATTCATAGAGAAAGAGGTTCCTTGCTTTGAGCTGCTGTGCATACTCCAGAGGAATTTTGAGCCAGCATTGCTGTCCTGACCCCAGCAGCCCCAGACTGGCTTGGCAGCAGGGCTCACCTAGGGAGCACTGACCATGCTTTGTGGGGCAAGAGCCTCCAGAGACCACAGATACTAAAAAATCAAGGGCTTTACTAAGGATGTGTGAAATGCATTTTTTAAAAAAGCTTTCACAACGACAGCAAAAAAGTCTCTGGCAGGAGAACCCCTTCCTCTGCCAAATTTTTATACATTCTTTAAAGTATTAAACAAATTGCATACAAGAAAATTTTTCATATGTGGGCAAAACTTATTTTCCCCTAACTTTCTTGATAGAAACAATTGAACCATGACTCTTGAAATTTAAAAACACATGAGTAACAACAGCCTGGAACAAGCACCAGACATGGAAAATTCAACTGAACTTGTAAAAGTTAACTAAGTTATAACAGCATCTGATAATATGAAATGCCAAAAAGTCTCTTAGTAGCTATAGAATAATGGTGAAGCACATCCAGCATTTAGTTTTGGAGGGTTGATTAGGTAATAAATAGCATCACAGGAAGAAAAAATGGAAATAAATGAATGATGGGTAGTAATAGGTACCACACACAAACTGTAGAAGTTGTAGAACAGTTTAGAAAATATTTCAGAATGTGTTTTTTGTAATATATTCTTTTCTAATCATAAGAAATGTTAGTGGAGTATTTAAAAACAGGAAAAAAACCACATTGGAATGTTCCAAAATGGTGATAAAGGGATGAATGCTTTCAAACTCCTTATGACTAAGGAGTAATATCTTGGATGATCTTTTAACTTTGTCATTCCAGTGTGATATTTTTGTTAACTAGGGCAATGCATGGCAGTCAACTCTGTGGCAGCCACTCCAGTTGCAGTGATATTAGGCCCCATTTCTCCCATCCATGTCAAAGAAAACTTTCCATTGTGGGAAACAAAACTATGTGGAAATCAACCTTTGATATTCATTGTAATGTATGGTTGTTAGATATCAATTACACTACTGGTACATATCTAGACTCTGGTACAGATGCAGCTTTCTGAAACCCTCTCTTGCACTTGGTTTTTCCTCCTATTTCATGCACAGCCAATGCATCCTCATTTCTATTGCTGTAAAATGAAGATTATATTCCCTTTCTTTGCTCTCCAAGATGAGTTTGGTATCAGAGCAAAAAATAGCTGGTATTCCCTGAGATGAACTGGCTCTCCTGAAGTTCTTTGCCTAATGGCTTACAGGTAGTCTTTCCTTCTGAAGAGGGAAGAGTGTTGGCAACAAAGATGAAGTAACAATTTACTGTCATATTCTATTGTTATACCCACACAGTGGCTTATGAGAGGTCATTAGTCCCCAAGGATGTCAGTACAGAACCTACCAAAACTACTGAATTTTCCTGTTTCTTGGAACCTGCTTTTGTCTAGGACTCAGGAGTAACTCTACACATTTCTTGGTCCATTTTGTTGTCTATTTGCATTGCAGATGGTTCCTATGGATATGCATCTATATGAATGAGACATCTTGGCCTTCTCATTAGTCAGTTCTTGGGTAGCAAAAAAATAACTTGGGAGTTGTACACCTCCTTTCCCACCAATTCTTGGAAAAACTGTGTCTTTGGGGAGCATCAGCTCAGGCTGGTCTCTTCCAACCATTCCATTCTGCCAGCCAGCTTTGCTCCCTTATCCTGTACTATGAGATTACCTACGCATTCTAGGGATTTATTTTATAAGACAAAAAATAGCAGCTTCCCAAGACTCTGTGTAATCAGCTATAAATCCAGCTGGACCTCAGAATAGACACTGGTGCAACTTTCAGTATTTTCAACAGTAATGGGTTAGATCACACAACAATAGAAAAAATATTATCTTTTCTTTTGTTGAAATAGAGAGGAATAAGTCCCAATCCACACAGGGTCCTTTCCAGGGTTCCACACAGATCTTTCAGCAACATTGCCTGTCTGAAAGTCTTTATGAAAGCTGGAGTTTTGTGGTATGCCAAATACAGAACATTCTGACAAAAGAGTAGAAAAGCATATTCCAAAGAAAGGAATGCTTTTATATTTAATTCCCTGAGAATATTTCTTTAGCTTTGGTCTTAATTTCTCTCAATATACTTTTCCCAAAAAAGGCTTAACTTGATTTCATACTGTCTCTTTAACATGAAACAGTGGAATGCATTATAATATTTTCTCACTTGCCAAGATTTGCTTTTCCAAATATTTGCATTTATTGAATGACGTAAAACCAGATTGCATTCTGCTTGGGCAGCAGATGTGGCAGAAGTCTTCAGAAATTCCCTGGTAGATGGCTTGGGCTTAGTGAATCCTACATGGTATAGCACCTGAGATGTTGCAGGGAGAGACACTGAGAATCTAAGGAGAAATTTTCAATGGAGAGAACTTTCAAAAAATAGGTTAGTTTTCAGTAGGTTAATATGCTCCTGACCTTGCCAGACATGACAGAATACATTTCAACTCATCTCCCAGCGAAGACATGTTAATTATCTGATGATTTATTTATATTGTAATTATCAGTCAGTGTTGTTATTTTCCACCCTCAGCTGGAAAGCTACATTTACTGTGAAACATTGTGAAATTTTTTCGTGTCATTTTCAATTTCCATTTTTAATTTTGATGGCAGAGGAATGGTACCCTTTTTATTGTGTTTTGTGTTGTACAACGAAAAAAGTTACAGGAAGAGTCAGATGGCCTACACAGTAATGGTTACTCATAGTCATTATTACTACCATTTCAGGAGCTGACCTCCCTAAGGACTATGCTACATTTTACCCAGGAGAAAATAAGTCAGGGAGAAGGACTGTGGCCAGTAGTTTGGGAAAAAATGCACAAAGCAGTAAATCTAGAAAAAGCAAAAATTTTAATCTTGATTTCTAGCACTAGTTGGTCAGAAACCATCTCTGTGCTTGTTTCTGCTTAAGGAAATAATATCTTCTCACCAGAAAATTAATGTGCATACACTCCTTCTCTTTTGTCTCATTTTAAAACCCAAGGCCTTGCTTTTGGTTTCACTTACATTTGGGTTTTACTTTAGCAGGCTGATTTAAACAAGTGTACATCTGCTGCAAATGGCTCACATTTGCTGCTGTACACCGGGAGCAGCAAGCAGCCATTAATCCGGGATAACGTTATTTAACCCCCATTTACAGCCACACATTGTCAGTGGCCTCCCCCTCCCAGCCTGGCTGTGCTGCAGCAGTGTATTTCACAATGAAGGTCATGTTCCTCTTGGGAGCCATGGGAAGGATCAAAGGGCGGGTTGGAAGCTGCAGGAGAAGTGATAATCACAAGCAGCCCTGGCTGCTGTTCCAGCGGACTCGCTTTGGTTCAGCGCTGGTGTGAGGAGTCCCCCTGCCCTTCAGTCACAGCCCCTGAGCCAACAGGCCTGCCTGGGGAAGTGCTCTGCCACACAAGACATGCCTTGCCACAGCCAGGTGTGTTTCCAGGCCCAGCTCTTCATGCAGACACCAGGTACCAGGGTGTTGCTGGCTTCATGAGCAAGCTGTCAACGCCAGGTTAAGCAGTAGAGCCACAGGCTGGGAGCTTGTAGTGTCAGGTCATTCAGGGTCGGGGAAAGTGGAGGCTGTAAATTCTTGCTACAGGTTTGAAACTAGCCAGGAAACTACAAATTTACTTTAATTGCAGACAGTTTGTCTGCATGGAAGATGTGATTATTTAACTAATATAACATATATGAGCAGCCATTCTGGATCCGACCAATGTTCTTATTAGCACTGTATCCTGCCTCCAACACGAGCCAATAAGTATACAAAGAAAACAGGCATACTCAGTACTTTTCCCCAAATACCCTTCTTGCTGCCAGCCACTTGCAGCTCAGGGGTTTCTGAGCTACATATGGTTGAATTTAGCAGTCCTCAGTGGACCTGTCTTCTATGAATTTCTATGTAAAATTTTAGCATTTGCAATGTCCAAAGACAGTTTATGCCTTGATGTAGTAATTTCAGCAAGTCCTTTTTTTCTCTGACCTGGACAAAACGAGCTGCAGCTCACATTTGGAATCATACCAAGACAGATGAGCCAAAAGAAGTGGATGGAATTGCCACATCTTCAAAGGTTAAGGAAAACTCTCCTTGTTAGAAAGAGGTAATCTGGTCACTATGAACACTGAGTAATCTTTTTGAGAACTTAAGAGACCTATCCTTTAGATGGTGAGCACAAGTTTAACTTTACAGACTTAAACAGCAGCAAATTCCAGTTGAGCTTAGCTTTGTAAGTGGACATCAACTAGCTTGTAACATCTGCTTTTGGTGCTCGGAATGTTCTGGGGAGGGAATTGAAAGCAATGTTCCCTGCACAGCCATCACAAAATCTGAAAGTGAATTTCTTGGACTGGCATATGATGAGTCATTTGTTACCTAAAGAGTGGCAGAGGTCTCTGGTCATTGATCAAATATTTCAGTATCCAAAATTCAGTATTTGATTTGTGCTCATTGGATAAAAGCTCTGCCAGCTTTAATTTCTGCCAAGGATCCATTAAGCTTTGGTGCTGACTGCATGTTGCAAACAAGCTGTACAAATTCTCCCTGCTGATGCACTTGTCTCTAACAATGACTGTCAACTGAGTAGGTATACAGTGCAAGCATAAAACCTGTCTCATTTGGCTTCCAGTTTCTGTAGGTTGTTCATTTGCTTTATCAGATATTAGCTGTGGTAGAATCATAGAATCATTAAGGTTGGAAAAGGTACCTCTTAAGTAGAATACATACTAGGTTTTCTTTTGGTAAGTTCACAGTACTACTCAATTACTAGCTCACAGTAGCAAAAAATGCACCCTTCAAAGACTCATTTGTTTTCTCTTAGATTGTGTATCTAAGACTCTGAAAAACAGGTGTTAATCTACATTTCACCCTTGAGGACAGAAGCTGAGAAATCTCAAAAATACTAAGTTGATTATTTCTAAGCACATCTGTGCTGTGGCATGATAGATGTGCATGTACAATGAGTGCCAAGGAAAAATGTTCTGTAACATGCATGTTAGAAGATGCTGTGGGTTAGTCCTGGCAGGCAGCTCATTCCCACTCAGATTGCTCTCCCAGCTGGATGAGGGAGAGAGCTGAGAGGATTATAGTGAAAAAAATTGTGTTTTGAGATAAAGACAGTTTGATAATAAAGGCAGTTGTGTGCACAAGCAAAGTGAAACAGTGAATTCATTTGCTGCTTCCCATGGACAAGCAAGAGTTCAGCCATCCCAGGAAGGCTGGGCTCTATCACATGTGTTGACGACTTGGGAAGGCAAACACCATCACTACAAGTGTCCTCCCTTCCTCCTTCTTCTCCCAGCTTTTATTGCTAAGCACAGCACCTTAGGGTGTGAATATCCCCATGGTCACTTGGGGTCAGCTGTCCCCTGTGTGTCTCCTCCCAACCTCTTGTGCACCCTCAGCCTTGTCAGGAGAAGCAGTGCTGCCCAAGCACTGATCAGAGTGGCTAAAACATCCCTCTGTGCTCAACACTGTTTTCATCACAAATCCAAAGCATAGCACCATAGGAGCTGCTATGAACAAGATTAGCTCCATCCTTCCCAAAACCAATACAAAGTCTGTATATTCTCCATATACTGTGCTGGGAATAGATTGATTTGCATACCCCCACTTCAGTCAGTTCTAGAACTGACTGGGAGGTCAGGATATGCTAAACATTAAAGTGACAGAGAAACTAAAGCAAAAAATTCAGTAGCTACTGTTAAGTAAAAGCCATGGATGCATTAAGATATTATTTTTACCAGTTATCTTTTATCATCCAGGTTAACTCATGCCTTCCATAGTTTCACCAATACATCCTGTCAGTATCCAGTAAAGGGCTCCCAGAGGAATCAACCAAGAGCACCAACACTCTGAATTGCTCCCAGAAGAATCTGTTCTCATCAGAGGGAGGACCTAGGAAGACCTTTTGCCTGCTATTTTAAGTGCATAGAACTGGATGACTTTATTCCTCCTTTTTCAGGGGGTCTAAGTGACTGAAAATCACTTAAATTAATATAAAGATTTAGTCTCCATATTGAGTTACCCATTTTCAATTGTATGTGTGTTTCCAATATGATATATTTGAATTTAATTTGTGTTACATTACATACTTCTGTATGCAATGGCTCTCCTGTCTCTTTGTGTAACTAACATACAACACAGCTCATGACACCTCAGCAACCTGAAGTAGAGATCTCAATCTGTGCAATGATAAGGCTGCCAGTGGACTAGGGCTTTGGAATAGAACTCAGAAGATATGAGATCTCTTTCCATCTCTGTTGCTGGAGGATAGAAGCGTGTTGCTCTCCTCTCACTGCTCAGTTGGCTTTCTGGTCTGAGGAATGAGGGCCATGAGTGCAACCATGACCCTCAGTGAAATGTATTAATGGAAAATTGAGACAATAAGTTTTACTGCAAGGTTTAGCACTGCTGACTCTGTAGGTGCTCTCTCATCAGTCAGATCTAGGATAACTTCTCAGCTCTGTGCTCTACTCTGGCTGCATCCTGACTCTCAGGGATACACACTGGGACAATTCCTTGTTTACAATGCAGAGAACTGAGGATGCAGGGTGATCAGAGCCAGGTCACCAGGCTGGGCAGTCAAGGTAGCAGGACTGCGAAGAGTCCCATGGAACATACCTGATACAGGTAATTGACTGGTGTGAGTATGCATGCCAGCAACACACACACACACACACACACACATTCTGAGTGTATACCCATAGTAACACTCTGCTTTTCTCAGTAGTTGGGTCCAGAGGTCAAAATACCTGCATTTTCCTCACTGCCTTTATTAAGGGATGACAAGAAGGGATGCAGTTATAGTTGCCTTTTTCACTGACAGCTATGAGTGGCACTTTGTTGAAGTTTACTTGTGGCACAGAGAATGTGTCTGGGAAACATCTGACGTATTATCTTTAGGATTCCAGTGTCTGAATGCATCTTTGTCGGGAAAGATGAAACAGGAAAATCTTACAAATATGAATGCTCAGATTCTGGGAATATAGAAACCATGAACGAAATTGAAATGAAAGCCACGTTTGAGATGCTAAGCCTTTACCATGAAACAATGGGATAGCCAGCTAGAGGTAATCCCCTCTTGATAGAACAATGCCCTCTGCCAGAGAACAAGCCCAAAGGTCCAAAGAGCAGTTTTTAGAATTTAAAGTGTAACACACTGTGGTAATATAAGAATTCCTATAGGCTCTATGTAATTGCTATAGAATTTGTACCATGTATTAGATTGGAAATTAGAATATTCATCATAGAAGGAAATTTATTGTATTGTAAACGGGAAATCACCCCTTTTTTACTCTCCCTCCTGCCTTTGCTCTCTCTCCCTCTCTCCCTCTCTCCCTCTCTCCCTCTCTCCCTCTCTCCCTCCCTCTTACCTCTGTCTCTCTTATTCTCTTACTCTCTTTACTCTCTTACCCCTCTCTTACCTCCCTCCTATTACCCCACCACCCTTTTATCCCATTGCTCTTTCTCTTCCCCCTTTTATCTCTTTGTCCTACTCTGGGCTGTGCCTGGCAGCTCTTAGCAGGGCTTTTACAATAAACTGCAACTTTAACTTTTAGCATATACAGACTGAATGAGTTCAGTCCCTGGCGACCGTCTATCCTGACACAAAGACTCCTGCACATCTTAAACCTTGCAGACATGGATGGTGTATGGCTATGGCACAGCTGCTGTGAGCAGCCCTTTGCCTGCTGGGCTGTGCACACAAAATGCCAGTATCCCCTGTGCCAGAGAAAACAGCTGTCCTTTTGGGAGAGGTCACAGAGTAAAATTCTCAAACTTCTGGAGCCTGATTCACGCAGATTGTGGACTCTGAAGGGCAGTGCTCTTGAAAGGGCAATAAAATAACAAACACTTTGCATGATGCAAAATGATGTTGATGTACTGAAGGTAAATGTCATTGCATATTTTGACTGTCCTCAGTCCACATCTAGGACCACATCTAACTTCTAAAACTTGAAAAACTTTCCAAATTATCTCTTAATCACAGACCTTCTCTTTCAGTTGTACCAAACCATGATACTTTCCTTGTGTTCTTTTGCTTTAAATTACACTGACCAAAGGTGTAAGACAGAAAATAAACAAGTCTGAAGTGATGGCAGATTTCAGATCCAGAGTCTCACCAGAGCTAGATATGGAAGCTTCCCAGTGACCTGTGTGATATTCAATAGACTCAGAAATCTCTAAGAATTAAAAGAACGCAATTTATTTTTTAAAAAAATTAATTTCTTTTTTAAAAAAAACCATTTTTTTAGAAGCTTCCAAACTATATTAACTGCAGATTCTATCTGCGTTTGAGATCCACAGTATTTCTAGACAGGAGAATAAGAAAATTGTAAATCCTCAGCTTCCACCATATTTTTCTTTAAAATGCAAAACAATCTCTATTCAAGCATACAGAATGCTTGGTATTTGGCCTGGTAAGTTATAGATTTTAGCTCACATAACTGTACCTCAAGATAACTCATATAACTCACATTAGGCTGACAAGTTCTGAATAAAGTTGGAAGAATAAAGTCCTTTTTTCTCTGTGCCTGAGTGGAAAAAGTCAGAGAAATATTATTTAGATTCCATTTGGAGAGCTCAGGAAAATAAAAACAACAAACAGGTGTTTTTGGACAACTCCAAATATTTAATTTACTCTAAAATAAAATGTTTTTAATCCATTCTTTTGTCATCATCACTGCTTTTTTAATAAGCTTTTTGTGCTTCCTTATTTATAAGGTTGGTCTTGCTAATGGAAAAAGGACATTTTAAACCAGAAGTAAAAATGCCAAAGCAGACCACTCTGGCTCTCCATAGACAAATATTTCATATAAGGAGAATGAGGGAAATTGCCTTTTAGTCTTCAAAATTCTTTTAGTTGATCTTGGAACAAATTTTGGTCTGTTTCATTGCCTCTAGAGCTCCATTTCTTCTACCACATCTACTGCTCTGATCCAACAACTGCCCATCCACCAAAGTCGATGGCTTTGAATTAAATGCAGTGAAGGGAAGCACAGTGGGACAATAATAGCCTCCAAAAGAAGCCTTGGACTTAGAGCAATAGTCAAGGTTTAGCATGAGAAATACAGCAGCATTTATGGGAAGATCTGTTCCACAGGAAAATTCTAGGGTGACTGACCCAGCTCCCTGGGACCACTGCCTGTCTGAAGGAGGATAGACACAGCCCATACAACTATCTACTAGAACTGAAACAAATGAATCAGCTATTGTCACTAAATGCTGTACCATGAGTGTTTCTCCAGTTCTGAACTTTCAGGTGCAGTACCTAAAATTGCATAATGTTCTTCAGCTACTTTTTGTGGGAGATACGAGGTGTCTCATTTGAAGAGTTTGCTCCATGGATGTGGAAAGGAGGAAGGGTATAGGAAGGATAGGGTTTTCCAGAACGCTTGCTAATTTCCTGAACCATTATTAAACATATGCACGAGATTTATCTCCTTCATTTCTTGCCCTAATATATGGGTTTTATGCTTCATTTACAGAGCATTAAAAAAAACCCCATAGAGAATAAAAAAAAGCAGACTGAAAAAACAAAATTTGACTGAAAGAACTGGGAAACAATGATACTTTTTCTCAAGTCTGATTATCTTCATTTTACTCACCTAACAAAATGAGAAAACATGTTTTCGAGTGGAATTATTTGGAATCAGACTAGATGCAGGATGTGTCATTTGTCTGAAATGTAGAAACTTCTGGATTTATTTAGGAAAACATGGCTTTAAAGGGAGTTCCTCAGAAGAAAGCAATTAAATGTCATTTAGAAAAAAATGCATATTGTGGCATAAATGATGAAATACGATTGCAAAATGTATAGCTTTCTCTCCTGGTTTTATTTTTTTCTCATTGGACCTTTTCCACAGGCTTGAACAGCAACAGCTAATCATACTGAAATGTGGGAGAGTTTTTGGTGGTTTTGGGTGTGGGAAAATACCTAACAAAAGGACAACTTCATGTAGCTCAGATCAGACTTATAAAGTTCTGATCCGACTCAAATTCCCAACAGTGAAAAACAAGTACACTGAAAGCCCATAAAAATCAATAGCAGTCTTTACTTCACTGACCTTTAGAAATACTTTGAGGTTGAAATCCTGCCCTCATTACCTTCAGTGGTTCTTGGATGAGGTCCACATAAAAGTGTTTACTACCTCTGGAGCATTTCTTCAAAAAGTGGGGAGCTTCCCTGTTCCTACTGTATACCAACTCCATTGGCAAAGTGGAATAAGAATTCAGACAACTTAACATTAGATCAAATGTATTTATTGATGAAAGTACTTTAAGCAGTCCTGCTGAATGCCTGCATCCCTCATATCAGAATCTTGCAGATATTCAGGGGTTTTTAATCTGTGCTTGATTCTGCCTAAGGAATTTCTACCATCCTCTTCCAGGGGCTCTGTGCAGGTACAATGATCCACATCCACAATCCCTGCTCCTCACAGTCAGGTCTCCCAGCTGCAAATTGGGAAGATTTGCAGAATGACATTTTAAAAGGTTTAAGCTACCTTGTGACCTGCTTTTTCTCCTTTAGGAGTGGGAGTGAAAACCTGGATACTTTTTATAATAGCCAATTATCGTGTAAAAAACCCAAGAGACTTAAGGCTACATTTTCTCCCTTAGGTTTCTGTAAAGTACTGTCCAGAAACAACTGCAGAGGCAAACATAAGAAAAACCTCTGTGTACACTTTGGTTAGGCTGATTCCAACCACTTTTGTGGCTACTACAGAGACTGTCACTTGTCTGGTTTCAATATTGAAGCTTCACAAAAGTATTAAGGTCCTGAATATGAAAGCAGAAATGTGTCAGCCTCAGCCCTGCACTCACTTGATCCCCACTAGCTGGGACAGAGGTTCATGTGCTTCAAGTGGTTGTGGTTAAAAACGCTTTCATGTCTATCTAAAGTTACCACCAATAACACAGGGCCTTCTACCAGCACTGTCACAGGGTACAAGTTCTTGGAAGCAGTAATAACAGGATTGTTTCTCTTCCTGTGTGTATAATCATTTTAACCTTAATTGTAGCTGTTCATTTATTAAAATAAATAACTCAGAAATATAACAAGTTTTAAATTCCAGCTGTTCAAACAGTCTTTTTATTTTCTTTGTGCACAGGGTTTTGTGGGTAATTTATTGTATCCATTTTCTCCTTTCCCCCCCCCCCCCCATTTTTTTTTTACTGAGAAATGTGCAATATATTTTCCAGATATGCTTGAGAACTATGTACGGAACCACTGCTGGTTCAACACAGGGCCATAATGAAAAATGAAATTTGCTCTTTCTTTAATAGCACGTATCCTATGAAACTCACTGATTTCTGATTCTGGTAATTATTCACAAGGTGATTGACACTGCCATTGTGCAGCTTAATATTCACCTGTCCCTTTGCTCTTCTCTTTACCTGCTCATTCCTTTTCCCTGAACTTTGCTTAAATGCTTATGAGTATCTGCTGTGCCTTCTCCCAAAGGAATGCTACTCTTTGTCCTTGACATGTACACCAGACTCCATTTGACATCCTCCTTTGAGACGAGAAGCTCTGCTCCTACATCAGACAGCTTACAAGGGATACATAGGTGCAGATTCAAGGCCAATTCTTCCCCATGCTCCTTCAGTGAAGCAGAGGAGGACTTTCCCCCCCTTCCATCCCCTAAAGGGATGGGCAGAGAGGTTCTGGCCCCAGACTCTGTCCTCCCACGCTCTGTCAGTCCTGAGGAGATGCAGAGAAAGGGAGGCAACTTGCAGCAGCAGAGTCAGCACTGCTGGCTGGTATCCAGGCATGATTCAGAACACAAGTTATGAAAATATTCTCAGGAGCTGCTTATGATCTTAAACCATTCATATACATTGTTAAGCCAGACTAGAAGGCAGTAGAATCACTGAATTCAAATAGGGTCTGTAAAAATGTCTTTCTTTTGTAGTTTTGTGCTCTTGTTATCACACCATCTCACATATGAAGCGAAGATGGTGATTTCCTTGCATTCAACAATGCAAAACATACAGTGAAGCATAGTTTCACTTGTAGAAAGATAAGAGATAAAGGAAATAAAGGAAACAATATTTTATATCTGCTAGGGAAACAGGATGCACAAATATGAACGCCTTGATTTTCTTAAGCATTTAAAGTTGGCAGTACATTTGTCTGATCTTAAAACAGATACAGATCCCTCTTGAACCCTGCTTTGGTAAGGGAATGTAAAATGTCCCTGTAAATCAAAATAAGGATAGGGTCTTCTGACCATTTGCCTTCTGACCACAGACACTGTAAAACTCTGATGTGGTGAAGAAAGGCTGCAGCTTTTCTGCATGGTGACAGGTTTAAATAATCTGGAAGGGAGCATGTAAAGTCTGCCAGTTGCCTAATTCTGACGTGTAAATGCTTCCCATATCCTAAAAATGGCAAAGCCTATATAATTCACCTCAAGTCACCCTGGAATTCTGAATCCAATTTGTGATAGAAGCCAATGAGTTCTGCTTCAGAACTTGTTTCCTTCCAAAAACAAAAAGAAAATCTCTGTGAAGGAGTGGTTGTTCACAGGACTACTGCCTCCTGATTTTCTCTGCATTATGTTCTCCTTCACACAGACTAATTGTCAGCACTTCTGAGCATGATATCCAGCTTCCAGCATACTATAAGATGCTCAGAGGGGAAAACACAATTATTATGAAAGATAGTGTGTTGTCCCACAGGAGACACTTGGCAGAAGGAATAAGGAAATAAAGTCAGCTTGAAACTGTAGCTGAACATTTTCAGACCGTTACAAAGCCTGCAAAATAGGAGAAATCCCAGCATGTTTCAGTTATATTGGCTCTCCTATATCATAAATCCCATGACCTAGGCAGGTCTGTTCCACAGTTCACAAGAAGTAATAGTGGGAGAGAATGGACTAAAGTTGAGGAGTAAAAAGCAGTAAAGACAATAGAAGCAGATTTCCTAGCTTTTGATGAGGAATGTCTAATGAGAATTCTAAAAGCTGGCCTGTCTTCAGAAATGTTTGCTTGAAGATACAAATCCCAATAATGATTAATGAAAAATATTTTAAGCCTTCTATTTAAAGGCAAGGTTGTACATGCATGTGCATGCATGTGTGTGTTGTGGGCTCTGCATTTTAGTTCTTCACCTTGGAAAAGAAGGGGTTTTTTCTGCTTATAAAGTACTACTTGTATGGTAGTGGTGCCACAGTTATGAGCAATGCAAATGCTTTTAACCTAAAAGAGAACTAAAATGTCCAGATACCAAGATAGGCAGAGGGCTTGTCTGGAAAAAATTTAGAATGTTGCTCTGAGTAGTGACTAACAAACGATCCCCTTTCAACTTACACAATAAATAAACTGGGATGAAAAGAACTACTGTCCACAGGTATGACAAAAATAGCTGAATCCTGTGACAACCATGAACAGATGTATGAGGAAACCTTCCCAGGGTTTACAAAGCACTGCTTGGGGGCATCAGAAAGCTTTGTAGCCTGGAATGATTGCTGATGTTCTACTGAATGCCACACATGTTACCAACCACCAGAGAAGTCCAAGATACTGACTTGTCTTCATTTTGTCTGAATCTCTTCCTGTCATCGCTTTGTACATATCAGCACACATCCAGTCAAATGCAGAACATCCCAAATTGAAATCACACATTGTGCTTCCCCTGAAATGTGCAAGCCATCTGCCACAATTCTGGGTTTGAGCCATTTCTTTGTGAATAGGTGCTTATCAGTTCCTCTTGTTATTTGTACTTTGAGGTAGGCGATGGGGGAATCCAGGACCACCAACACTCTCTTTGTCTGACCAGATGCATACAGAATTATTTTCTATAAATAGTGGCAGAAGGTTCTGAAAAATGTATTCCTATTTATACTTCTCTTGGATTTTGCATTAGTTCTGGCTTATGTGTTTATTTTTAATGTGTTGAGAAATAAGAATAGAGAAGTATTGTAAGTATATTATGACAAAGGCACTAAAAACATAAAAGAAAATAATCTGCTTTACAAAAATGATGAAGAAAGTGTTTGTGATTCACGATAAATGCATGCCAGTGTTTTCAGCAGGTGTTATGGAGTATGTGAAGTTCTAGCAAGCAGTACTTGTTTTCCCCTGTGATGAGGGGAAAACAAGATGAGATGGTCATCATTGATATATGGGAGGCAGAAGGACAGTTTTGTTTTACTTTCTTTTGGTTTGGTTTGGTTTTGGAAAAAAAAAACCTGCTGAAGAAATAGCCTTTTTATTCCTTTGACCTACATGATCCTAAAACTTGGTTTGCTCTCCCATAAAGAATTCCATAGCCAGTAATTCTAATCCCCAAAAACTCCCCCCAAACACTAAGTTAAAATGTGTCATTTTTTTAAAAAAATATCTTTTCTCAGTGGAACTCAACTGCTCTGTGAGCTGTGGACAGAAAGGTGATCTGATGCACATTTCCTTTGAGCATGCACAGGAATATGTATGCATCTACACTATTTTTTTTACTCATAAATTATCCCAAACATATACGAAAAATAAATGTTATTCCCTCACAAAATGGAAGAGATCTCAATAATTCAGTAACCAGAAGTGTTAGGTTGATACAAGTGTCTCTTGCTTCCATTTGAAGGCAGCAGATTTATGTACATGTTTAAAAATAAGATGAAAAACCTAATTCAGGTTTAGAAGGGACCTGTGGAGCAGGACCACTTTAAAGTTGTTTCAGGTTACTTGTGGCCTCACCTGGTCTAGTTTTAAATACCTCCAAAGAAAGAGAATCCATAACCTCCTTGGGCATGAAATATAATTTCTTTAAGGGCTTCCTTTTTAAATAGGAATCTCCATGGCCACCTTATTATTTCCACAGTGAATTTAAGCTTTCATATCCATTATTAGAAAAACACAATTCAGCTCCTTGTCTTATTAATTTAAATTTTCCTTTTTCAGAAGACTTTAGAGCAAGGACACATGTCAGGCTTACCAGTGTTTATTAAACATAGCAGCAAGATAGGAAAGCAACAGACACAACTTTAAGCTTAAGTTCTGCTGGATAGAGTTGAAAATACTTTTCCAAAAGTCTCTGGAATTTTTAAAGGAAATTTTAATTTGATTTTCACAAAAAAAAAAATTTAAAGCATTCAGTCCATTTGGGACACACTTGCCAGGAATACTTTAGTAAATGAACTCATTCTGTAAAGAAAAGAAAATTATTTGCAGGAAATTAATTCAGAAGTTTTATCCAGAAACCAGAACCTGAGTTTTAGGTTTGTCCCATGACTATAAAACTCTGCCCAGAGAAATTAAATGCTGCAGACAACAGAGCAAGCAAATGGCAAGCCGAGGCTGAGTAAGTAATGGGTGAATTCAGGAAGATGGCATCCTTCCTGCAAATACCTTTCAAGCAGAAAAAGCTGTGATATGTGCCAGGTTCAACGCTTGTTGCAGTTTTTCATACACCTCTTATGTTGGTGCAGTCTGTGGAACATGTTATTTTAGAAATCTACAAAACCAGGTTGGCTGCTGGATAAAAGGATTATCCGGTTTCTTAACCTTCATCATTTGCACCACTCCTAACAACAATCCCTAGGAAAATTTCCTCTATATACACAATATTTGACAAGGATCTTGTCCCAAATGGAGGCAGTTCCTCTAACAGTGTCCAGAAAACAAATGAGTTTTACCCAATGACAAATCTCAAATGCAGGCTGCTCTGCTGTACCCAACCACTGTTGTTCACTTTCTTGGAAATGTTTGGCAGCACTTAAAATCACTAAGGTCAATTCTTTTGAAATATATGTCTACCCATAAAGCCAGATGCCTTGGGAATATGAAAGCAGTTTATGGATGTCTGAGAAACAGGAGGAAAGTGTAACTGATACTTGTTTCCCTATCCCATTTGAAATGTTTTGCTTCTCTAAAGTATGGTGCCATTTAAGGAAGAAAGGAAGCACCTTGGTTGAACTTGATGGTCTTAGGAGCCTTTTCCAGCCTTATTGGCTCTTATGACCTCTCCCAATATGGAGAACATCACCAACTCCATCAAACTGTCCAGTGAATGGGCATAAAGTATTGGGTTTTAAACTTTTTAGACATCTAGGAGTAAATGTTATTCTTCTGTTTCAACAAGTGTGTTTCTTTCTTGTGAAGACAAGTATGGGAGAGTTTGGGGCTTTATGTCTTATCCCTAAAGATGCATGTAGATTTTTTAAAAATAGCGATATTTAAATAATACCAAAGCCTCACCCATATTAAATCATACAAGAGGAGCAGTAAGAATCAGATAAAATTCCAGAGGTGTTTTGCCAGAGGCTGGTGTCCCTCAACTGCACCTTTGTTTCCCAGTTCCAAAAGTACAAAGTCATCCCTAATAATCCAAAAGCAGAAGCAGAGTGACAGGCAAAGAAGGAGACCAGCAGGAGAAAAGTAAACTGGACCACATTTACATGCTGACCTTAAATCTGTGAACTGCTCTCTTAGTAAGGTCCTCATAATTAATATAAGTATTAATATTTCATGAATAGCATTTCTATGATTTTTCATTCTTTGTATTGTAAAATTCCCCGTAATAACCTCAGCTCTGCCCGTGTTATCTTTGATATTTCCCTAGGAAAGTGACAGCATTAGTGTGACCAATACACAGTCTGGGGCTGTGTATATTAACAGCAAACTTGTGTGTGCTCTTTAGCAAGGTTGCTGCAGTTAAATTGTATTTATAAGGTCAGAGTTCTGCCCACATTCTCTCAGACTCTGTCTTTTACCCAGCAGTGTTTGACAGCAATTGAAGTAACTTCATTACCTATCTCTCTTTGAAACTTAGTTAAAATCAATTCACAGAACATGGGAAGACAGACTCATAGGCAACTTGTATGTAAGTCACATTTCTTTGCAAAATTTCCACATTTTGTCAGTTTCTTGGTTTGAAAGAAGGCAAATTAAGTTCTAGATATGTCCAACCAACAGCATCATGACTTGGTATCAGTGTGTACATAAAAATGCCTTCTCACACTCTCATGAGTCTTCTCTTTTAATATCAAATTTCCCTACCTATGAAATTAGAGCAATACAGAGGAAGAGCAGCTCAAGATTGTGACAGCCAACTGATTATGGACCTTCTTATTGAAGTGGTGGGACATGAATAGGCAAATTAATTCTTAAACAAAAGATTACCCTTCCTGTTCAGGAAACAATTGCTGTGAGGAAATACAGCTTTAACAGGAAAAACATTGAGGCTTTTTTATTAATATAATGTTGCCAGACTCTAGAGAAGTCTAGACTAGAAAAATCAGTGCCATCACACACCCTGAGTTTGGGTGCCCTACATCCAGAACTGAAAATCTTGGAGTGTGTTGGATGCCTTATGCTCCTTCCCCTTTTCTCCAGGCCAAAAAGTTTAGACAGATCCAAAAAGGCATCAGATCTCCAAAAGTAAAGATCTTTAAGTTGTATATTTACATGTGGCTTGTTTTAAACCCTACAGCTACATTCTGTAAGACATACTGGGGCTGTTGTTACTTTTTTATTGGCTTATAAAACTTGATCATCTCTCCCAAATCCACAAGAACACTGTTTACTGAGCTACTAGTTAAAGATACCAGACACCTATAAGGAAAATTTAGTCTAGGAATTAAAGTTCATCAGCTTTTTCTGAAGTTTTGGGTTGAAAGATGTTGGCAAAGAAGGTGCTATTAGTAACAAAATCACTGGTATGTGCTGAAACAGTCTGTATGCTTGTAATGAGATGATCCTTATAATTTTTATTACCTGAGAACTGCTAGAGTTGTTTCTAATGGACTGTATCCATATATAATGCATAATGGAGGGCAGGATGCATGCTAGTTCAGGTTTACCTAATAATTAATAAGGATTTTGATGGGTGATAAATCCAGGCCAGCTAACTCATGTGCCTTCCCTAGGTTTAGCTAATGAAGTTCAAGCTTTCAGACTACTAAAATACTCATGTGGTAGCTGCTATATTCACTAGTGCTGGCAGATGAACTGCTGGAAAAGAGGAAATTCCCTGGCCAAGGAGCTGTCTCCTGCCCCCTGGAGGGACAGTCAACAAACTATGGGCAGAGTAGGATGGAAAAGGATAGACCCATAGACCATGGGTTTATTCTGAACAGAAAATATGATCCAAAGCAGACAGGAGTTTAAATTAGTTGGTGAGGCACAGGGCATTGCTATTCCTACTGTTGGTGATCAGCTGTCCATTGCCAGTTTCATATTTATCAGCCAGTTTGCTAACTTGGCATCCAAATTTTCTTCAGGTACCTTCTCTCAGGCCTACATTGTCAGCCCTTTAAAACTGGTCTTTGCTGCAGTCTGAAGGAAGCTGCAGGAAGCAGAACACAGGCTGAATGTTTTAGCAGCAGAGGGATGTGAGAAGTGTGGGATCTTTTGCCAAGTCTTCTTGGCTTTTCTGCACTAAATTTGACTGATTTTTCCTATGTTTTAACCTCTGATACTGTTCTTTAGGGGGTGTATGTAGCATATATTTGAGTTGCTGAAGACTCAAACAGTTATAGCAAAAATCTAATGGCTTATTCATTAGGCATGTCAGGTTTTCAAGACTCAAGTTATTTCTTAGTAACCAGAACTTTTCTTAGCTGCAGCCACGCATCTCCTGGGTCTAATGTACAGACACAGCAAACATTCTCACATTTTCAGAAAGTGAATGCTTCTATTCTTTTCAATGTAGGTAGAAATGGTGAATAATTTTCATTAAACTTAATTCTCCCAGTCCTCTTTATGGCCTGTCTTTATGGTGAAAGTTCTATTCACCCAAAATAATAATAGTGATTTTTATTCCTTTTAACACTTTTTTCCTCATAGCTCTTCAGAAATGGATAAACTAGAGGTAATGAGTGACCACAACTAAAATACAGCCAATTTGGAGGTGAAACACAGCAGCTATAAAATGGCAAAAAATAACATTTCAAAATAGGTTAGGAGAGGACAGAAGGAGTAATAATATATGCAAGAGGAAATTCAGAGGGAATGTAAGAATCTAAAACAGGAATTTAAATACAGTACATACTGTATTTAAAACTCACACTAAAAATAAGAATTTCAGGGGAGGGTTAGTAGCTGAATGTTCTTTTGAGTCTACATTGAGCTTGTTGCCAAACACGTTGATTGTGTGATAAAAGCAATTGAAATGTTCGGCCAAAATGTGAAACATTGGGATTTTGTTTCACACTACACCTATTAGTAGGAAATTATAACTATTTTTACTAGTGAGAGGTATTCTAATCAAAATAAGTAGCTACCTAGGAGGAGAAATAGATGTGGGGAGGATCCATTGAGTTTAAGCCAAGGAGCACTCTGTGTCCACTGGAACTTTTACTCCATCACACCTTGTCCACAGAGGGATGTGACACTTATTGACACCAGGGCACACAGTATTTTTATGGCTTTGTATATTATCCCTCAGGATACTGAAAGGAAAATGAGGTACCCAACCATGCATAGTTTAATTTGCAGGTGTTATTGAAAGAGGCCCTGGAGCTAAGGTGTCCCTAAGTAAATTCTGCTTTGTCTATATTCTCTTATATTCACTTGGGATTTTCCCTGCAGTTCATCTTGAGCAACATCAAGAACTTTCTATTCACCCTGTGAAAACTCCCATTTGCTCAACTGCCTCAAGGAAGTGGATTGGTTTCAATTTCTTTAAGCAAGGTAATATTGAGCTTTGGACAGTGTAGAGCCAGTTTTGTTACTAGCCTTTTCCTGGCAATTTTTCTTTATTCACTTCTGGCATTTTTGAGGTCATGCACAGCAGTGTCTGGTGCAGTGGCCCTGGAGCCAGCCCCTGTACACACCTCCAGCTCACAGCCCTCTTGGCCAGCTGCTCAGTCCCAATGGACACAGTGAATGTCCCACACTGGGGAAGGAAGCTGGTAATGGCAGCTAAATGATGGCATGAGCAGCAGAGTCTTGACTTCATGTTGAGATAAGACACCCCAGGACTGCACACCCGTCTCAGCCTAGGTCTGGTTCAGCACTAGAAGCAGACCAATATCCCAAGCATTTTCCCCTGTACTGCTCAGGGCACCAAGCCAAATGAAGGCACAGCCCCAGGGAGATCTGCTTCCCAGCAACATCCCATTCCCACATGCTTGTTTTTTTTTTGGTGGGGGGGGTGTGTCAGATCCTGGTAGACATCCTATTATAGGGGGAATATCACCAGTTCTCACAGTAAATTTCTGTCCTTCTCCAGTCTCCTGGGCTGGCATTGTCTCTAAAAGCTGGAAGAAGAGCTCAAGACCTGGCCAGGGGAAGGAGGATGAAGAGGGGAACAGCTCTACTGCTAATGTAGAATTGAATTTTGCCACATCCAGGCTGCAGACAGAAAAGGGATTTTTAGCTTTGTTTGTCTCCTCCGTAGTTAGAACAACAGAATTAGACTTTTGCATATGTTGCTAGAAAGCCTGGAACTAACTTTCTGTGGCAATAAGCTTTATGTATTTTAAATCCTTGATGTTGTTCACCTCCTATGAAAAAAGCTGACTTAGTTACTAGGCTGAAATTCAGAAGAATATCCCTGCTGTTCAAATTATTTTGCTGTTAGTCCAGCTAAAATGTGAGGAAGCAGTTCAACCTTTCTGATAGCCATTTTAACCTCCTAATTCAAATGTTTCAGGCTGAATTGTTCAGCAGATGAACATGCATTTCACAGAAAATGCATGTTGCACAGTCTGATGAGAAATAGTAGGTGTGATGAGAAATAGGCTGTGCTGGCATCCAGCTAGCACAAAGCCCAGCTTCATTCTCTGCTGCATTGACATTCTTCAGCTTCTTTTCCATATTTTTTATGTTTGTTCAGACAACCTGAATGTTGAAATGATGGAAGGATGCCGGCAGCCTCCTGGGTAAGCTGGTGCCATTGGCAGCTCAGCCAAATGCTTTGCTGAAGCTTAAGACTCCACCAGAAATCCAAAGAACTCAAATGTCCGTACACTCCAGCCCAAGCAGACAATGTGTAAATGTTTAGTCTGAGGTATTTTATTATCTTGTTTCTCATCTATTTGAGAATGAACATTTAACCTGTCCTGGATCTTAATAATTTTTTTCTGCAGTGGTTGAAAAAGATAATTAAATCAATTTGCTGAACCTGTGTCCTCCTAGTCTCAGTGAAAGAATAAAACATTTGAAATTCTCTAGGTTGAGGGAGTGAAGAATTACTGCTGTGGGCTCTCTAGTGAAAGCCATGACTCGTGTAAAAAAACTTTAAAAATCCTTCAGGCAGAATATTTTCAGAAAGAGATTTTTTTTTAACTGTTGAGAACTTTATTCAATATGGACAAGAGAAAACATTCTTCCATGAAATGCTGGGAGAGATTTCAATGTATTGGGCAGCTGGGAAACATTATAGATCAAATGAAAACCTTCTGAATTGAATTTTTCATGGTGGTTGGTGATTATTACTTATTACAGTACATGTTAAATTGCCTTTGCTCACTCCTGATGATTTAGCTTACATGTTCACTCTTGGGTAGCTGAAAGATCTGAGTAGTGGAATTAATTCCACTTGGAAAGAAGCTCCCAGACTTCAGCATAAGATATGTCTTTCTGGTCAAATATTTCCTGCCTTTCCTGGCTGGAAGTTTTTCTTACAATGAGATAGCTTGAGAGGAAGATCTCATTGTTATTTTTTGCAGAGATGTATGGGTGCTATTTCTTAGTTTTACTAGGTGACATAATGATGTCTATCTTAAAATAAATGGTTTTTGAAAACTTAATTTTCACAGACACTTCAGATGAAATCCAGCTGAATCACTGGGCCAGCAGCCACCCCAAATAATTGAGGCCATTAATTTCAGAAGAATGACATCAATGTTCAAGAAGCAGAAAACTCTAGATTAGTCACCCAGGTTAGGATGCTGAGTTTCTACTTAGCTGATTCAATTCAGTTAAGGTAATTTAATTCAGTGCCAGTATAATTGGAGTACCCAGATTCGTATCAAGGATACAGTAAACAAACCTTCATTTGTCCATCTTTTTCTTCAGTTCATCCTCATCTTTTCTGGTTGAGGTGACCAGTAGTTCCAAAGCTTATGAGCTTCAGACTTATTTGAATGTATATATTATCAAGAGATTAAGGGAAGGAAACAAACCCCTCACTTAGGAAATTGCTGTGCTGTAGGTGGTAGTGAAAAGAGATGATTTTCAGCAGCCCATGTACTTGTGATGTTCACCAAGTTGTTTGTTCAGTAGTGGCTTTGGGACTGGAGACTTGTTATTTGAATCACTAATAGCCTTCCTTCTGCTCTTCATCCATGCAAGTTCCTTTTGCTGTGAGGAAAGATTTTACAAATATTTTTACAGCCACAGTTAAACCTGTTTTTAACAAGTTAGGCAGAACTGCAGCAGCTTGTAGCAATGAAGCCTTAAAACCAGCATGAGCATATTTTAAAGCTTCAACCAAAGCAGGATTAAGAACATGAGCTTTTTACTTTGAGGATTACAAATTAGTAGATTTCTCCTTGTTGCTCAAAACCTTTAACCCTCTAAACCTCTTGTCTGTACAAAGCTATCTCCATTATTTATATTAGCAGAAGCACATGGGTGGCTTTAGGACAGAGGGCTGTTTTTTAGACAGAGTAGGAAAATTCACAGGCCAAATACTGTTCTATTGGGTGGAAAGAAAAAGTTATTTTCCTCTGTTGTCATGTCACATGATGGAAGAGCACCCCACATTTAAAATGGGTGCTAAATCCTTTCTTGTTACCCTCCCCAAGTAAATCCATAGGTCTCAATTTTACTCTCAAGATGGATTACATCACCTAATTGTGCTTATAGAGGTGTTGATCTGAAGGTCTATTTAAATCAGTGTGTTGTCCATGTGTCCTTAAAGAGAAAGAAAACTTTTTGAAAAATCTAATATTTGTTGATTTTTTAAAATAAGAATTTTTTTTTTTTTTTTTTTTACCCCCCCCCACAAACCTGGGAAACTATTGCAAAATTGGTTTTGTGAATTTTCATTCAAAATTTTAACTGGATGCTTAATACAAAGACAATCAAGGTAGTTCTCTGCTTTGTTCTACCCAACATATGAAAAATCTACTTATAAAGTATGACTTTGCTTTGCCTACCTTCATAATAATTTCAAAGCTTAAAAAATTGAATTTACCCCCTTATTCTCTTAGTAGTAATGGTTTTTCTTGTGATCTGAGAGTTAAGATATATGGCTGTACATCTGGAAACTTTTTCTACTTATCTCCAAGATCTTAGTACAAATGATACTAACAGGCAACCAACCAAGGAAATTATGATGCTTGGACTGTGTCTTTGAAAAGGATGTTTTGAGTGATGCGTGGTTATAATTTTCAGGATTGCATTCAGATGTCAGAACTGGCAGCTCCTTCCCCAAACAGCAGGTGTTCAAGCTGACAGACACTATGGTAATAACAACAAGCATAAAATTTTATGATGAATTCTACATAGCACAATATCTGTGTTTGACTACATGCAGAGTCATCTGGCAGTGGCAGATTTATTAAGTCCCTAGACTGATACGAACAGAATCTGAATTCAGTCACTGAATGTGGGGAAAGTCAGTGAGTGATGAGCATGAATGCTCCTTTATTCCTTATTAAAATGACAGAGACTTTTTCAGTACTGTTTCCATACATTTACCCCGTGTCTCTTCCCTGTGAGCACTCCTGTAAACATCCCTGAGACACTGATCTGCCCAAGCTCCTTGGGCTATCTCCCTGCAAACTAAAGTGGAGAACTTTATCAGTAATATGAGTGATGCCCCCAGAAAAATTCTGAGGCACAGGCATGGGTAATAGAGGCAAATGTAGAATTTGAGTGTGTTCAAAACCTTTTGTATTGTAGCTCACACAGAAATGTCATGAGATGGTTTAGAAAGAACAAACAGTATTTCAATACAAACTTGGCAGAACAATCACAAAAGAGGTGCTAACAAAAAAAAAATATAAAAAAAGGAAAAAAATGAAATAAAAAAAGGAAGAATATGTTTTTGGATGCCTCTGTTTTTAGGCTGTAGAAAAGACTTGCAATTTATTCTAAATTGCTGGATGATCCTTCTGACAGACCTGTGCTCCTAGTCTGACACATACATATTCTTTTAAAGTATACATTGTTTAAATTTCAACAACATGAAACTGAAAAGGTGGGTGATCCAAAGAAAATGTGCTTGCTATCCAAAATGCCTGTTGTTCCCTCACTTCAAATATTGACATTTGTCTGGGTGCTTCTTGTTGTTTAGGTTGTCCACAGACCAATTTAACCAAGACCAGCCTGCCAAGAAATAGGACTTGTCTCAATAGGAAATTTCATAATCATTACCACTGTTCAGTGCCTGTTTTCAATCTCATATTTTTAATAAATCAATTTAACTTACAAATTGATGAAGTTTGCTACCTGTATGTCACCATGCCAGACTGTTCTGCCCTCACAGTAATCTTAAGTACACCATTTTTTCTACATTTATTTTTGATTTATGTTTAGACATACATAACTAGATAAGTGCTGTTCAAAGATCTGTTAACTGGTCTATTACCTGGGGTTCTAATTTACTACTATGAGCTTGGTGTCAGAAAAAGCCATTAAAAGAAACTTGTCACAGATGATTACAGATCCACAGGCAGATAGAAAAAAAATTCATTTTAGAAAAACGTTTCTAGAATGGCTGAAAGATTTCTGAAGAATTCAAATTCTTGTAAAGACTTGATAATCTTAAAATGTGCCTTATTCTGTCCTTATTGTGTTGTAACTTTTGTTTTATGTATTTTATAGTTATGATGTCATTTTAAGGGACAATTTACTGGCTCAACAGAATGGAGATAGCAAGGGAAAATCTGATTTGATTCCAGAAAAAGAAATTCACAGCAAAGGAGATCAAAATGGGAACAAGTGGCTCAAAGAAATATTAAAATTCTCATCCATGGAAATATTCTAGATTTGGCTGTATATTATCCTGAGCAATCTGCTCTAGCTTCAAAGAAGGATCTGCTTTTAGCAGGGACTTGTACTACACGGCTCCAGTGGTTCTTTCCAACCTAAATCATTCTCAGATTCTCAGAAAATTCTGCTCTTTTGTCAATAGTTTGTGAAGAAAGTTCTAGCATACTAAAGCTTATAAAATATTAAATTTTAAAGGATAGCAATAAAATTGTAATAGTAAATATTCCCCTCTGAATAACATAGTGACACAAGATATTTAATTGAGTTGTCATAGACTGACTTCATTGGCATTTGCATCAGGGAGATCCCCACTGTCTTTTCCTAGCTCATTGATCTAACTTCTTTTTCTTTTTGATTAAAATAAAGCATCAGCCTCCACCTTCCTCTGCTTTTTATTTTCTTTTTTTTGCTGTCACTTTGCCAATTAAAATATCACAGATGAACATTCTAATGAATGGCTCATTCCACCTCCCAGCAGTGGAAGAATCATCCCTTCTGCGTGCTAACAGTGCTTTTACTTGTCTCATTTTAAATCTCCCAGGGTTTCCACTCCTGCATTTGCCCATCTACTTATAAAGCAACAGACAGAACTCAGTCTAATGAATTTTTCCCTAACACCACCTGTTTTCTTGTCTTTTCTTTCCTGTTGATTCTATCTCACATATTATATTGATATACTTGTCTCACTCTTTGTGTTTAAATATTTCTCATTCTTTTAACATTTTATATGTTATCACCTTCATTTTCCTCTGGGTATTGCTCTTCCCAGCCATTTTTTGCTTCTCTGAAGTCTTGCCATCTTTTTGATCACTGGGCATGTGGAACTAAGCAGTACATTCAAAGCCCACATGTATGGGAGCCAAGAAGAATTTAGGTTATTTTCCCTTTGCTCTGTGATGAGGTACCTCTGCAAAAACAGGACAGAAGTGCATTTAACTTTCCTTTCCCAAATTTATATTACAGTACAGCTGTAGAAATTTATCATCCACTGTCCCCATCAGGGTTCTTTCAGGATTACTGCCTCTCTGGGGAACAGTCCCACTGAGTAAGTGAACTCCAGGGTCGAAGAAATGATCCTTTAAGACAAATTTTTAAAATCACTGGGTTCATATATCTCATTAGAAAAACAGAAGATAAATGTAGTAAAATGCTCTGTATGCAATCAAGCTCACATAGTCCTTTCAGCATGTTTAAAATATTAAGAGATGCTATCTACATGCCATGCAACAGTATGCAGCTCTTAACTCACATTGTGTGTTGTAAAGGTCATCTGATGGATGGGACCAAATGAGAAATTCTTCAAGCATGTGAATGAAGCAAACAAATAGAGAAAGGGAGAAGAGAATCAAACCCAGTGTGGGGTGGAGAAGGAGGACGGAGATGACAAGGAAATGGTAATTCCCCCATGTAAATACCCTATATTGCTCTCCTATTCAGAGTCCACATGATAAACTGAGAGCTATCCAAAGTCTCATTCCCTTTTTTCCTGCTAATCTCCACTCCATCTAACTCCAGCCCAGAGGAGGCCTGTTGAGAGTGCATCTCTGTCTGTGCACAAAAGAACCACTTATACCTGCTTACCTTTTGGGAATGTTCTTCATTCAGCACCACCAGGAATATGTTTCTGATTAGCTACAAAAAGAACATGCTCTATTTCACATTGAACCTCCCTTCAGGGAAAAGCAAACAAATGTGTTTAAATTGCAGGAATAAAAAGTTCACCAATTCAAAGTAGTCTGATGGGTCTCTAAACTCAAAACAGAAGCATGGGAGGTTTGCCCACCAGTATGAATATGTGAGTCTGAATCTCCAGAGAGGGAGGTCAGCATGCCAGCAGAGCTCTTCCTTCACCATGTCAGGAAAATCAAGAGTCTGTGCTAACTGGGAATTCATCAGTCTCTGGCAGTAACCTCCATCCACATCTCGACTGTCTGCAGGCAGGCAGTCTTGCAAACAGATGAGCATTCAGCCCCGGGGGATGTTACCACACAGTCAGACCACTGAACTCAGTGTCCATCAGTTACAGCCCCTTCAATACCTGCTCCTGTTTATCACAGAACTTGTCTGTAGAACCTATTAGATAAAACAGCATTTGATAAGCCTCTAAATAATAGCTATGCTGCAGCAATAAGCCAGGCATGTCTGTCAAAAGCTTGGGAAAACTTGTACTCTGTTCAAAACAGTACTTTTATTTCCAACTTTTTAACAGAGACCAGCTTGTAAATATGATATCTTTTTGCTAGTCTTTCTGGAAGGCAACCTTTCTGACTGTTTTTCTTTGGCATCTGCTATTCCAGCAAGGAATGATCTTAATAATTTTATAGAGAGTTGGTTGGATTTTTCATCTTGCAGTTATTAGAAAAGCAATGCTTATGAATTGGTCAGTGTTTCCAATATATTACAGCTTCCATCTCCAAACTTGAAGCAATAATGATTGTATTTTTTTTTATTTGGGCATATCTTAGGAGCAACACAAATTTTCAGTTTAGCCTGCCTGTAGGCTCTGTCCTGCCTGTTTGCACTGGCCTCTCTGCTTATCCTTTGTGCTGAGTGATAGCAAAATGGCTTTCTCTCAGTGGGCAAAAGGGTTATGCAGATTTTTGTTCTGTCTGGCATCTGTTTACAAAATAAAAACTCAGAAAATTGAAGGCATGATATCACAGAGATACATCAGAACTCCAAACCTCTGCTGATGCTGCATCTCTCAGTTTGGGAGGAGGGATAGTATCATTAGATACTCTAAATTAACCTCATTTTAAGGGTATACAGATTCTGAAAAGAGTTCCCTTCAAAAGTACATCAAAGTAGGCAATTCCTTTCAAACTTTTTTTTGACAGCCATTCTTTTTCCTCTCTTTCTTTTGTGTGTACCTGTTCAATTTTACCACCTTGTTGTAACAACCCTTTTCTTTGGCTGTGTAATTTCTGTACCTAATAGCTAAACATCCAGTGAAAAGTTGTTACTGTTTTAAAAGGATCTCACAAGGATGCTTCCTTTCTTTCCATCTAATATCTCTGTGAGGCAGGCATGGACATCCTTGTAATTGATGTCTATTTTATTTGTGAAACTGTAGTATGAAAATACTCATTAAATTCTTATTGAGGAGCTATTTTTGTTTCCTTGAGCACATTTTTTTTTTTTTTTTGCAGAATGCAAGTTATCTAGAGTAAAAAATATTATTACAGCAGAATTTTCCCATAGGATGTATGCTCTTTTTTATTTTTTACTCATTTTATCCTTTACATGGTTTGGGGTTTTTTTAAATAAATATTTGAAAGTGGTGCTTTTGGTAACCACAGCAATGTCTGTCTTTAGTGAGAATATTTAATAATATCTGAGACTTGTTAGCCACCTTCATGTTTTTTCCAAGGGATGACAAAATTCAAGCCAAAGACTTCCAGTTGCCTACAGTGCTTCTCCATGCAGTACCAAGAGACATAACATGCAGGGACTGTGCTGCTGTCCTAGGAATAGCTAATGCTGTATATTCCATAGCTCTTTCAAAGAAAAGGTATCTGAGGGGTCAGAGGGAGAGGAGGAAAAAGGCTGAGGGATGTGGTCAGGCCTAAAGCATAGAGATTGTTCAAAATTGACTATACAGAAGACACTACAATGCTAATTCACTGAAGTTTAACAATCTCAGCATGATTCTTTGATACAGTAGTCCCTTTTCTCCTATGTCTCTGAACTGAAATCCCAATTGGAGCTTTTCTTGGATAAACTAGTATGATAAATATTAGAGATTAAATTTCCTGTTATTGGCATAAGGACATTCATAAGTAATGTAGGGGACATAAATGTATGCAATGTAAGGATCTTAAAATGACATTCAGCTGGACTTTTTGAAGCTGAGAAGTTGTTCCTTGGTCTTCATAACTCCTTAGTGCACCCATCAATGCATATAACAATGGAATGGGAATTTCACAGACAGATACTGAGCTTTAAAAGATATTGCTCGCTCATGACATTAACAATTTAGTGCTTGTTGCAGCACCTGGCTCTTTGCTGTGTTGAACATGTACCATTACAGCTGCCTCAAATGCTTAAACACAGGTCAGGCCCTAAAATAAAACAGCAAGCCAACTGTGCTGTCTCAGTCAGCTTTCTTCTGTCCTTAGAAATGAGCTTGGTCTTTCTCAAATTAAGTTATCTCACTTCTCTCCATTGAAGACTTTTCCATTGTGAACTCAGACAATTAGTTTAAAATTGTGCCTTTTGCCTAGCTATGACCTGCTATGGACAGTCTTGCTGTAGCACAGGGACAAAACTCTCTCTTTCTGGAACAGCAAATACGATTTTTTTACCACCCAATCCCATATATTTTTAACAATGAGGGGGAAAGGATAGAAAGAAAACTATTTATTCATGCTTTTGCATTGTGTTTTCAATATAGCTTGGGACCTGAAAAGTTTTAATTCCTGAGAGGTTTGCCAAAAGCATCCTTAAAGAAAACAGTGATAGAACTAATAAATTTGTATCATCCTAGAAAGAAAGAGGCTCTGTAATATGGCACCCCTACAGACCTGGAGATACTATTATATTGTAATAAAATCTAGTTATTTTTTGGCATTTTTTCTGAGTTGGTATCTGAGTTTATCACAGATGGAATCTTCATCTCCATTTTGCAGATGGAATAACTGAGATACTGCCTGTAAACTGCTTGTAAAGAACTGCCCCAAATGCTACCAGCAGAGCCAGGAACAGGATTTGAGGCTTGTGGGCTGAAGCCTTTGCATGGAGCAGAAAGCCAGGCTGGCCCTGCGAGGGCACTGACACCACTGCCTGAGAGTGCCAAACAACATGGGCAATTTCTTTGGGGTGCATTTTGGGGAAGCACTCTGCTCTCCCTCCAGTCAGACACAGTTCTGCTACTGTAGTCAGAGGGAGCAGAGTTCTAGATTCTGAATTTTTAAAGAAACACTGACCTTAGTGCCTTGCATTTGTAGCAGCACCTATTATTAGGGAAACCTGTTTGTTATCACGAGCAAGTCCCACATGGTTACATCTCTGCAGCTGAAAACCTCTTGTGAACTCCAATTTGGGATGCAGTAGTTGTTCTGCAGGTTGTTAGGCTCTCCACATTTAGAGATAATGCACCAAATCTGTTACACCAGAAATTATGGCTTACTTACAGAGCCATAATCTTGTGTAAATAATCAGTCAAGATTTGGTCTCTTCAGTTTTTATCCTGCTTCCCAGAGGGCAGATGGTTAACTTCAGAGTGCTTTGGCTGCAGAGTAGACAGAATCTTCACTAATATGGGAAACCTGGAGTTTCCCATCCTTTGTTCACTGCTAAGAAGTTGTGCCCAATGCATCCTTTAAAAATAGGGATAAGTAAGGCATTCAATGCAAAATAGTTGTTTCTATAACAAACTTTGTCATTTTTATTCACTGTAATTTGAACATCTGCAGCCTTCTTTTCTATCTTAAAGGAAGTAATTTTTAAATTACCTCTATCTTGAAGTTCTGTATTTTGGGGCTAAAAGTGAATAGCTGTATCAGATCAAATTGAGTTGAACTCTAGCTGATCCAGAATCCTGTAACCAAAAAGTGACTAGAAAGAGATGTCTGGATAAGAGCATCAGAAGGGGGCAACTTCAGATTAATACATGTCAGCATAGTCATATTTTCTAGCTATCTGCAATTCAGAGACTATCTAAAGCACAGATGATATTGTATTTAAGCTCTGTCAGGAAAAAGAGAACATCAGGAGACATTGTGCCCATATCATACAATTATATTACAAGTACATCCATTTTTTTGGATGGAATATTGTTTTCTGTTTAATTCACACATTTCTTTCTGCAGTTCACATAATTTCATGAATTACTTTGCAAAATGCCTGTTCTTGCTAGTTAGCCAGAATAGAGAATTTTTAGTATAGCATGTCTGCTCTGGTGTCACCTAACTCAGAAGTATTTTCCCTTTTGCCACATGACCTATTAGCCTTGTTTCCAAAAGACACCATGCCCTATGTTTAATGTTTAAGTCATTATCAAAAAATTCTTGAAAAGGACAAATCCTAACAAGAAACAAACCCAAATGAGAAACAAACATTTTCCTTTATTGCAAGTTCTTAGCTGGACACTCAGATTTTATCCAGGAGGACACTTGAATATTTTGCCAATTATGTCCTATAATCTGGAATACTATAGGACTTCTTTTTTTTCCATGAAAAGCAACTGCTTCTCTGAGTTGCAGAACAGCTTATCCACTAAAATTGGGATAGCATGTTAAAGTGAATGATGTGCTATATAAAAGTCTAATGGTGGAGTGTCTCGTATCAAAAAAAAATCTCTTTAGTCAAGTAGCATTCCTTGGAGGAAAATCTCCATTCATCTTACATACATAGGAGTGGTATGTATTACAGGATTAATGTTGAGAGGGTAATGGAATTGTAGTTACAATATAGAAGTTACAACTCTGACTATCAGCATGTTAATTTATTGTGATTTTGGGTAATAAATCGTGCTCATACTCCATCATGGTTAAGTTTCTCTTACATGCCCCATTGGGCTGATTTGTCAGTGTGCATCACTGCTTACATAGTACCAGTAATTAGAATTACACCAATGCTAAAAGGAACAAAACTGTCAATCTTGAATAATGGAGGTCTAAAGCAGACAAACTTGTCACAAGTCATTGGACCAAAGATTTGGCATCAGAAGTCAGGAAGAAAAAAGAACTTTAAAGAATATTTTCCAAAGTCATGTAAGTCATGTATATTTTGCAAAGACTCAGAAAGCAATCATTGCTAGGAATTATACAAAAGGGTCTTCTCTAAGATTCATTTGTCTGTTATAGAAGATGTTACTTTACTTGCCACAGGGATCATCCCAGACATCCTGGCTGTTTGGCTCCATTTGGAGAACTTAGAGACTTCCTGCTGCTACAGCTCAGGAAGACTAATGCCCTCCTGGCAACTGAAAATGCTAAAAACACAAATGTGATTATTCTTTCAGTTCTCATTTAGGTGCTTTGATTTCAAAAATATTATTTTCATAGCCGCCTTTTTAATATAACTCGTTACCTTCATGGCTGCTTTGTTTTCCTTTTCATTTAAGATATATTACTTACACTGGGAAAAGTTGTGCAGCCAGTGATTTGAGACAAGATCAAGTGGCAGGAGCTCTCACACCCAGCATCCAGCTTGCACTGATAGTACACATTGCCTTGGGCAAATTGCCTGGCAGCACTGCCTATCAGGTGTCCTGTGCATTTGTAAAAGGAGTAGACCTACCCTATGGTGGTGCTCTGACTCTGATCACTGCCTCACCAGGGCAGTTGTGTTTGCACACCCACACACAGACCCATCCATGTCTGTGTTGTCTGGGGATTTGATGTGAAAATAGAGCATGGAAAAGAGGACATAAAAAGAAAGCAGAGTAAGTAGGGAATAAGGAGAATGCTGGCCTGCTTCTTAACAGCATCATTCTCCCAAGAGGAAATCAAAGAAACACGAGTTTTGCAGACACTAGCCTCTTATTTTAAATGCCTTCTGTGGTAAACTTGGTTACAGCTGTTGTTTGATACCTGTGCTTAGGCTTCACATAATTTTTTCCACTGGAATAATTCTCTCAGTATAAAATTAGAAATGTTTGTTATTTTTCTTGGAAGAGAATTTTTTTTTTCATAATAAAACTAGAAAGTTTTCTAATTCAAATAAAACCAGAAGGCAGATTGGTCTATACAGTCCTGCTGATTTTTTTTCACTGAAGTTGGCTTCAAATGTGAAGAGTGTGGTGGGAAGTTGGTCAGTGTTTGGCAAATTCTGCCAAGTGCCTTCTGCTTGAACACATCAAGTTTTTAACCTGAAGCACAATGTTTTCCATTTCAAAGATCACCTGACTCCCAGAAATGAGCAGATTATTTTACATATACAGAACTAGCATTCAAATATTATTAAGACACTTCTATTTTATCTTCAATTAAAAAACTGTATTCTTCCTTTGGGTTATTAATTGTTCCACAATAGCATTCAGATCTATTTAGCTGCTACTAGAAGTCAAAGAGGAAATTTAAGTTTCTCAGCATGAGGGTGACTCCCAGATTAGGTTTACAGCTGAATTATTTCCAAAAGAACCATTCAGCCATTCCCCAGAAGTGTATATTGAAGTCCATGAAGTTTTAATGAAATGTAAGTCCTGTTTAAAAATTATAAACCTGCTATTTTTACTTGAAGCTGAAGACTAGGTATGAATATCTACAGGTGAGGGTTTTTTTTAAGGAGAGTTTCCTTCAAACATTATGATTAGAAAATAGTTTGAGGAAATATTTTCTGTTGTTGATCATTATTATTGCAATTCAAAGTAGTAAGTCTGGTTTGATCAGAAGGATGAGCCAGGAAGTCAGAGAATTCTCTCTGACAGCTTTCCTATGGGCTGTTTGCTCAGGTGTAGGAAAGACCATGCTGATGTTTCAAAAACACAATTCCCTAACTGTTTCAGAAGGAACCAAAAAACCAGGAGTTGCATCAGGTCCCTCTGATCACATTGCTTATCCTCCTGTAGAAACACCTGTATTTAAAACCCATTTGGTGTGTTATCCCCATGGCAAAGCCAGAATTATTATTGGCAGCATTTTCAAGCCTTAGATGCTTAGATTTAAGCATCTAAATATGTGGCTTCATTCTTGAAGTGAACATGCACACATTTTATTGAAGTCAGCTGGGGAAGCTGGGTCAGAAGCATTTTTGAAAATCAGACCTCTCATTTAATTGTTTAAATACAGGTTTATGTACATAAATACACACTCAGGTATAATTGCAGCTGTCATAGACAGCACCATATTGCCCAGCACTGTGTATCCTAGACACTTCAGACTGTTAATCCCATTCCAGAGTCACACTTCCTTCAATTACAATGAATTAAAAGAACTTCTTTTGTAGTTGTTATTATTATTATAATTACTACTAGTAATATTTTAATTCTAGGAGAAAAAGTGTATTATCTTTACTCTGCAGAGCATAAATCTAGTAGCCTTTACTGTTTACCTGTAAGACTTAGAAAGTCAGACAATTTTACTGGCCAGTTTTTTTCCTTTTCCTTCTTCTAAATATCACTGTGCTTATTGAATCAGGGGGCAGCTTGTGGTTGTAATAAAGAGCAAGGGGAACCCCAGACAGTCCTTGCTGTGCCACTGCAGCATTGTTGCTAAATACTGCTTTGTGCTCTAGCCTTGGGACAAAAATCCAAACTCACCAAGGGCCATTAAAACTGAGCAATGAAACCCATTTTACTAAAATTTTCCTGGAAAAGTGGATGTGGACAAGGTGCAATTCTGTTCCTTAGCACCTGAGCAGTATAAGTTTGTGCAAGCCTTAGGAGGTTGAGCATTTTTGATGATTCCAGTTGTACATGGAAATGAATCATGCACTGTAAATTTCACTGAATCAGGTGCATATTCAGCTGTCATTTTTTTCATCTAATTCAGCTGAAATCTGTTCTCACCTTTGCTTTTCTCTCTCCCCTTACCACAGAGAAGCAGAATAATGCAGTCCCAATGCAACTTTGTTTCCCTTTTCAACACCCATGTAATTTATAAAGCATGAACAAAAATTACATAAGTAAAAAAATAAGAGCTAACATGGAAACCAAAGAAAGATTTCCAATGGCTGAGTCCATACAGAAAAACATATAAAGTGAGTGGCAACAGGGAGCACATTTCTCAAAATGTCCTAAAATTCTTTATAGAAGAATTAATTTATTATCAATTCCATTTTTGTTTTCAAACATTCCCAGAAACATATATTTAAAATTGAACTTCCACTGATACTCATTTTGCTCCACTTCAGGTTGGAGCAAAATGAGTATCAGTGTTTCCCTGCTATTTTTATTGTCTAGCTTTATCTCTCTCATCCTCTTCAGCAGTACCTCACTTTCTAGATGTTCCTTGCCAGCTCCAGAAACAATAAGTGACAAAGTGGAGATAGATCAGGAGTCTCAGAAAAGAAACATCAGGGGAAACTGAATTTAGCTCTGAGAATGAAGGAAGTAGGTAAATAAGAAAGGAACAGTTCCAAGTGAAGATTGAAATGTTCATGCTGGACTACAAAGGAAAACTGGGAATTTTTTTCCCTTCAGACTCTCCATATCAAAATCTTCAGTCATCACCTGTGGGAGATTCCCAGCTCTTAAATGGTAATAGTGTCAGAGCCCAATGTCCTGGGCAGACTATCACAGCATTGTAAAAAGGTGCCTTTGACAAGCAGAAGAATTATCCCTCTCTCATGGATCTTAGTAGTCTGGAAAACAAAGGATGAGGCAGAGAAATCTGTGATATCCAGTAAAGGAACTGGGGCACAGACAGGTACATGATTTTTGGCTGGCTGGATAACTTCTTGTTTCTACCTGTTTAAATGCCCTATTCTTTAGCTTCCTAACATGGTTCAGTTCTTTTTTTTTTTTTTTTTTGTCTGCATCAGTTCACTCTCCATTCAGTGTCATCACTCTGCTACTTCCTTATACTTGTCCTGTCTTTCCCACAAGAATACTGAGATAGTAAGTATGCCCTCTGCTTAGGTCCTTGCTTAGAAAGCAAGAGATCTTGCAGAAACTAAGGTGGTCCTGTACAGATAGTACCATAAACCACAATGAAGAGGTGAAGGGGAAGAAGTGAACTTGACAGAGAGATGCTCAGCACAGGAAACCAAGGATGATACAATCAGACAGAAGCATGGGAACATGCAGAGTATGAAAGACAAATTACTTTGATTTTTTTCACTCATGTAAACAATTAGTCTATCAGTATAAGGTTCCCTCTGGTACTTTCCATCACATAAACAGGCTGTCTCACAGTCTGGGAATGATGTGGGAATCATCTGAAAAGCAGATCATTTTAAATAATTGTGCCAACCCTGGACTGTGAAGCAGTAAGAAAATTTAGATTTGTGAGGAAGGGACGGTCTAGAGCTAGTCACTATAAAAAGATATTAAACAATGGCCCAAAAATGCATAGGAATTGGAGAATTTGTCAGGGGATGAGATGTAAGATAGGCCATCTGAGGTGAGAAACAAATCAACATGTTTCTAAGATCTGGGAAGATACAATAACTAAAGTATGCTGCTGTCTGACCCACAGCACGATTTTCAGTTCCCAGCTACCTTCACCAATGAGGAAAACACTGAAAACAAAGGGGAAAGTTACTCACCAGATATTTTTGGCAGCAGGACAGATGTTATTCAGTCAAAAGGTCACGTGCTGTACAAAGCCATTTATGACATGTGCAGGACAAGGATTTTGTTGTGGTGGTTTTCTTATTGATTGCTCTAAAAAAATACAAATTTGAGTGTACTTTTTAGAGAGTAATGCATACATGCACACAGGCAGGACTGTGGGGAGAGGTCTTGGATTGAAGTTGTATAATTCAGGATTTGGGTTAAGACTGGCTACATGTTTCCATGCTCATTATTAGAAGGAAGTGTGACTTCTGGGCACACTAGGTTTCGTACAAACACAGAGAAGAAAAAGTTCCTTCTCCAAAAAGTGTTAAAACTTTGGGGTTTGTCCAGCTATAATACAGAACTTGTTTTAACACATTTGAAGTTAGACAAGCTGAAGCCTGTTTCTCACAGGCTTAGCAGCTAGAGTTTTCTGGATGAATCCTAGACAGAGCATAAAGTAAATTTACCCCACTTCACTCCCTTCTTACACAATGATGTGGCAGAAAGATGCTTCACACCATCATTAAAAGCCAGGCATATAAAACTATCTGCCTACCATGTACACAGAGCAGCATGCTCTGATTTCTTCCTCATCTAATCTCCCCTGAATCTCAAGCAGCACACTTCTGCATTGTCATGTTTTTCTCTGTTATTTTCTTACAAATATTTTACACAATTCTGATCTTCAGCAGCATAGCATTGATTTGAATCCTGAATGCAGATAAGGGTGATTCAAACTAATTTTTTCTTATACATGAAGAAAATTAAAAACCTTTAATTAAACTAGATACAACAATAGGCCAACTGAGCCTGTGTTGTTTTATTGAACCACCTCATCTAGGTAATACTAAAACTTCTGGATTAATTCTCATATGAACTTGGCTTTCCAAAGAACATCTACTTACCTGGACTGCTCTTAAGCAGAAGCTTTAATTCATGCAGTGTTCAGTCCTTTTCAGAAGTGATGAAATGGGAGTTTCTTTAGTTTCCATAATACTAGCAACCAAAAATCTCAGAAACTGCCAAGGGCACCAGTTCCCATCTTTTTATCTCTGCTCTGATGTCATCATGTGAGATGGTAGAGAGTAAAGAACTTTTTCTATCCCATAATGCAGCCTAGTGTGTTGGGGTTGATGTGAGATGTATTTAGGCCCCTTTTACAAATCGACTACCATCTGCACTTGGGAATGATTTAGTAAAGGGATTTGCTTGAATTGTTTCTACAAAATTGAGTGCTTCAAGAACCAAACTTTTGAGGGGTGAGCAGCGAAAAGAATTTTCAGCACAGACATGGCAGAAGATTGCATACATAAGTCAGATATGTGGCAATGGGATGTTGTGTACACCAGCCAAAAATACCTTTACTTGTCAGATGAAAAGAGGCCTCACTCCTTCCATGTGTGCTTTGTCAGTAAAACAAGTTTGTCTTGCTGATGCTATATGAAAACACGAAGTTACTGCCTGTAAAATGTCAAACTTAATGCCTGTTTGAGTGGACACCAGAAAATCCTCATGTTTTAATCTCAGGCTGCACATGAATTTGTTGCCAAATTTGTAAAACGTACTGCTGATGGTATTTTGTCAGCTGTGAATCCTGTAGGTACAGAATTACATCTTAGCACCACTGACTTTGGAATTTGTCCTCATTTACAGATGATCAGGCCTAGTAGGTAAACTACACTTGAGTTACACCACATTCCACTAAAGCCAGAGAGGTTGCATCAGGGCAGCTGAGAAATGAATGTTCATTTATCATTCCAGCATGGGCTGTCTCCAGTCATTGTTTTCATCTGCTGCTGCCTCTGAGCCACCAGATCTTTCTGCCTGAGAATGTTTGAATCCTTTGTATTCCTCACCACCTAAACCGTATCCAATGGGCAACATGTTTTCCTTCAGATCTTTAATATTGATTAGGTAACTGAATTTAAATTTTAGAACTATGAAAGTTTGGAAACATCTGCAGACATTGAATAAAGTCTGTTTTCACTTCCACAGTCTGCAAACAGCTGGAATCCTCTGCCTGAAAAGACTTCTTTGTTTCCCAGGTTTCCATTACACATTTTTGTACCACACATGCAAGTTATCCAGGCCTATGGAGGAGGGGCAATTCTTATTTTTGTGAAAGTTATTTGCCATTTTCCATTCTGCACTCTTCAGACCTCTCCTTGTCCAAAAAACGCTAAGTTGTTAAAAACGTCCTATTTTCCCCTCTACAGCTGTATTTTTAGTGCAGATACAAAGCCAAAGTTTGATTTACACCAAATTTAATCCATCACACACAATTAACATCAGCAAGTTTTCTCTAGATTTGTATTGAGGCATGACACAAACCTGTTGCTAATCTCTTCCTCTGAAGCTGTAGAACAGGTAGGGCATGTTTTAACCATGAAAATATCAGCAACACTGGTGAAGAGCTGTATGTTCCTGTCTTCCTCCCTCACATTTGCACACATGAACTATGTTAGGTAGAGATTTATAGATCTTACTCTGCAATATTTTATTGAGCATAATTCTTGTTCTGATGTATGACTTCATAGATGTTCTGCTAGTTTTCCATGATTAGGCCTACCAAAAACTGGTTTTCATAGCATGCTGGGCATATTGTTTGTGTGTGAAATTATTCTGTAATTTAAATATTACAGAGATAATGTTTGATTTGAGTATCCATCAGTAGTCTAGTCATCAGTAGAAATAATAATGACTGATCAATGTCAATCTTGTTTTGTCTAAGCTAACAGATCTCTTTTCAACATGTAGTACTTGGTTGAGGAATCATTGAATACACATATAAATGTCTATGAAACGGAGTGATCCCCACTTCCTAGTGTTACATGGCAATATTTTCAAACCTGGTACTGAAATGGAAAGGTTGAGTTGCAATGTGCAGACATTTTTGGTCCTTGCAATTGCACGCCCACAGAAATAAAAAGGGACTGCAGAAGGTTGCTTAGTCTACCCTTTACCATGTGCAGGATGAACTATGCTGGACTGCACTTCTTCTAGCTATGGCTGATGGAAAAATGTCCAGCTTGACACTAAAAGTGTGCCATAGAAATTCTGCTGCTTTCCCATGATATGTATCCCAGGCTGAAATGACTCGATGCTTTGAAACATTTTCTGGTGTTTTTTCTGAACTCCATATTTTTTCTGGCTGCAGTGCACTGGAGAAATGTGGATAAAAACATACATATCTTCTCATTGCAACAACTTCATGCTTTTTGGAGACTATGCCTTCAAAACATTTTTTGAGAGACTGACAAAGAATTTGCAATAATCAAGGCAATTTGACTGAAATGTAGACAAAACTGGATTCAAAGAACTGCCATTTAGTGATTGATGATACTTGAAAAGATCTGTTACAAATATAAATAAAGCATTTGTCTGTGTCATGCTTTTAGTTAGGCCTCTGCACAATGTGAAAAATTTACCAATTCCAGAATTACTACAAGGATGTTTCATTAAGGATAGACAGAATCACATGGACAGCAATGTACAAAACTTGTACTGAAAACTGCTTTAGAATTGTGCCTGATTACCAGAGAGTCAGCTCAGAAGCAGTCCTACAACTAGGAATATTGATTAAGAGGGTATGTCAAAAATTTTTAATGATACCACCAAAAGAAAAATGAAAGTAATACACTAATAGCAAACTAGATAAAACACAAGTTTTTTAGATTTTAAATCTATTTCCATTGAGGAAGTAAAGGACAGGCTACAGAGATACTTTTTCAGTGTTGAACTAATTTTTGCAGAAACACATGTTTTCAATAAACCCTCACCTTTCAATCTGTGGATACAGTCCTGCTCACAGGATACATACAGAATACAAGCACAGTGGGTTTTTTTTTTCAATCCGCTTCATTATTATTAAGTGGATTTTTCATATTAATATCACTTTGTCCTGCCCTTTCAAGCATATGAGACCCCTCATTTTAAAATGACCTTTTCAAAAAGTCTCCTGTGTAAGCTATTCACATAAATTTAATTTACTAAAACTTCCTTCTGTTATTTCTAGGTATTTTGTTCTCTCTACCTTTCTACATTGACAATATTTTTCTTGGTCATCAACAGAAATGGACATTTCTGGACTTCATTTTATTCCAGTCCAGACAAGAAGAGCACAGAAGCTCCAATAAATTATAACTCTGAATAATACTCGTTATAAAGGAATGGCAAAGCTTCTTGGCGATGCATTTGTGAGCCAGAGCCAGAGAACCAGAGACTAAAGTCTAGTAAAAGATGTCAGATTCAATTCTTGCTGCCAATGTCTGGTGAAAAAAAAAAAAAACCTGCTCAATCCATGATTTACCTCATATGACCCAGTTGGCCTCAGGGAAAAGTTGCCTCATCATCATAAAGATAGTGCAGGTAATTTGTAAGGAAGGCATGTAGTACTTCCCATACATCCCATTTCTTGCATACTGTTGTTCTCTGGATTTTAAAACTGGGCATTCATCCATAACAGTATTGTCAGGGGCTTATAGGAACCTCAGTCTGCTGAAAATAGTGAAATATTTGGGATTTGAATCATTACTGGCAGTGGGTACTCACCCAGTGGATACAAGAGAGCTTCTGCACTTCTTCACTGACACTCTGTCTCTTTGACCTCATTTTCATAAGGGAAATCACAAAGTCCTTGTGTTTCTGTGAAAAGAGTAAGCTTCCCTTCCCTTTGGCTTCTCCCAATGGATCAAAGCCATGTATGGAATTGTACAATGACATTTTAAGGGACAGAGCACATGATATCTGTCAAATACATGAAGCAGAGTTACCCAGGTTTCAGGTCTTGTTCCATAAAGTTGGGATATTGTGTGCAGGGTTTTGGTGGCCTATTGGAGTTGTTGCTTAGCCCAGGAGCATCTGTGGATAGGTACTCACCTGTACTAACTGTGACAGAATGGATGAGAGCAAAAATAGCTAAGGTGTTTATCCAATTAGTAGCAAATTGGCAGTAATAGGAGCTCATACCCCAGAACTGACTCCAGCTCCAAAGTGACATTTCTGTGTACCTTAGACAGCCCAATAAATTAGAGGTGTTGTTGTAAAAATGTGATTTCTCTCAGGCTATATAGGAGTTATTCCTATATATAAGCTCAGCATGCACAAACTTTGACAGCCTGGCAAATGCATGCTCCCCAAAAGTCTGAAAACAAAGTTTTCAGTCAGTCCCATCTTCCCTACCTACTCCTGTCCATCAGGCATCCATTATCTTGACAGGTTGATCCTAAAGAGGTCAACCAAATGGCTATTTTAAAAAATCAGGTATCAGCACATCAGTTCTGCCCTCCTTGACAAAAGAAGGAAGATAAAGTGCAAAGAAAAAGTCCTGGTCAAGGACAAAAGAAGCAGGTTGAAATTTATGCCACTTACCATAGTAATTTCAAATAATGTGAATACCACCTGAATTCCCTGAATAGCATTTCATTAACATGACAAGACAGCTCTACAAAGCCAAAAGATAAAATCAAAACAAGAAAAGATTGCCCAAAATGAAGTAGGTGAAGGTAAAGCTTGTCCAAGTAACACTGATGGCAAATGTTAATCAAGAACAAGTTGCTCAGTGTTTGCATTAGTCAGAAGTTTACCATTGAGCAGATTTTTTCTCTGATATGCTCAAAATGTGCTCTGCTTGTGTATTAAGCAGTTTTTGTGGTCATCAGGGAGACCAGTCCCAATAAGGGATGCCCAGGATGTTTAGTCCAGCTGGTTGGAGACATGCCATTTAAAACAAACAAACAAACAAACAAACAAACAAACAAACAAACAAACAAACAAACAAAACAACCCACATTGTTTTTGGTGCTGCTTGCAGTGTTCATTCCTGACAAGATTTCTGACTGACTGTGTGACTCCCAGAAAAGACACAGTTTTCAGTATATAAAATCTGATTAATAAGATGTCCCCTGGGGTTTGGCAGGCCTTAATAACTGCCTGAGAACTACTGTAACTTTCTCCACTTGGCCTAAACTCTCTGATATGGGATGCCTGAAAGTTACACAACTAAAAGCCATCTTTAACCACTCAAAAAAGCAGACTTGTTTTAGAGACTCTGAAAACTACAATTCCAGCAAGAGCATATGGGAACACTTGCTGTGAAAATCAGGCCATTGTCATAAATGACTGCTTTAGGCACACAAATCTGGAATAAAAAAGCCTATAAACTCAACAGTTTCATTGGTGAATGACCCACCAGTGGCATTCACTCAAAAGCTTGGAGATAGCAGTTTGGATTTCATTCATTAAGATTTGCATGCAACTAATTTTCCCAGCTGCTATTTAAGGAACATTATAGAGCCAAAGTGAGAACTTGGGGGTTTTTTCAATTTGAGTTCTGTGCTTTGAGTGCATATTTCATGAAGCATGTGTTTGGCTAATAGTTGCAATTTCATCTCATTGGCCTCTTTGATGACATGTGTTTTTGAAACAGATGCTTGTGCTGATGTAGTGACATGTTCCAGGGTTAAGTGGGTCCTCCAAGACATAGCTCTGACTGCCTGCTGCTGGGGTCACTGAACTACTTCAGAGGGTTTATTTTAGCTCCCTGAAAGACACCCCTTCTGATGGCTTGAGCTCTTAGCAACATTCTTTTTCTTCCTAAAGATATTTTTTGACTTCCCCATGTCACAGATTACAGTGTTCTAGCAATTCAATCCTGACTAGTTTTCATTTTCTCATAGGCATTGTAATTAACCATATCCATGGGTTGCATGTTGGTTCATCTGCCAAACACCTATACACAGCAGCAAGTGGATATTGTTAATTAAATTTCTACGAGCCAGAGTGATCTCCTAGTTTGCAGCCATCTCATGAAGAGATGCACACATCTCCATTCAGCACTTGAAAAGGTTTACAAGAGAAGAGCAGTCCAGCTCAAACTCAAAGTCTCTAGGGACTGGTCTTCAACTCACAGTTTATCCATGCCATACTCTTATGTTTCTCTCTTTGTCATTTGATCTCACAGTGTTTCAGATCCCTCTGTGTCTAATGAGAATACTACAACTTCTAATACCCTACAGCCAGTTGTTTTAAGGTATAACTTTTCAAGGACTTCTCTCTATAAAATGATCTTTCTATGTTTTTGTATCTCCTACTTTTATCAAATTTGCTCCAAAGCAGTCAAAATTCTACTTCAGAATCAGCATTTGTCTCTTTCAAGGCTACCTTACTAGCTTACTATTTGCCCTCTAGGTCTTTGTCTACTCTCCTTCAAGTTCAACTCTTCAGGTTGTGTTGTGTGAGAATAAGATAAGATAATAAGCAAACCTATGTAAGTCTGAGGTCCTTGTCATTGTCCCCTTTGTCACAGAGTACAAGTACTTCCCTAGGACAGCTCCCCTTTCTTCACCAATGTGTGAGCTCTCTGCTCTCAGGTAACAATTCCTACCTTTCTTAAGATGGTTTCTGGCAGTAGATCTAGAGGAGCACTACGAAACAGTTTCCCTGTTTTCCAAAAACATTTTTTAAAAAACAAAAGAGTGCAAACCAAGTGCATAATATCCTTTTTTAGCTCTGAAGTGAGATTTAAATAGTTTAGATGCCAAGTCCAGGTGTAGAATCTGACTCTGTTAAGCATTCACATCCTCTAGCTTTGCCAAGAAAGGATCTCCCAAGCACTAAACCCATGTTTCTGCATATGCTCTGAACAGCTTCTGATTTGGCAAGACTCATCCACCTCTAGATCTGCTGTTCAAAAGTTTATTCTGATGTCTCTGTAATTCCTATTCCAGCCTTCCATGACAGTTTGAGTAGAATTTTCAAACTGGCATTGCTAGGATTTATATATTGGAGATCCATCAATTTTTGTTAATAATGTTTCTGTAAGAACTTTAGGAGATCTCTAGTGTTTCCTCCTCAACACTTAATCTAGTTTATGTGAAATTCTTGAAAAAATATGTGTTTCTTCTACTCATACTTGATGTTCAGATATAATTTTGGCTAAAGCAAAGCATCTGGATATCCTGAGGGTGTTTCCATTACATTCTCACTAGACAGGCATTACTTCCTGTATGGCAAAAATGGTGCAGAATAATTTGTCCTTATGCAAGTCAACAAGCATTTACTGAACCAGGAACCATGCATCTGTACAAGAGCAGACACAGGTAGAACAGATTTGGAAGAGAAGGAATACACAGCTATAGAAATGGCAAGTTCTTCAACCTAGGAGGCATGGGGCTTTGTTTCAGGACCTGAAAATGAGTGGTCAGAAAATAAATGGAGGTATTATGTTCCCATTTCCTATCAGATGCAATAAACAAATAAAGAATTAATGACATTCAGTTTACCCTGTTAAGAATGGTGATTAATAAACTAAATCTATAGATTAAAGACTCTGGCAGTTTGAAATACACTCCATTAATTTAGAGAATGAGTGGAAAATATTCTTAATCCCAGCACCTGCTGTTGAATTCCCCTGCTTTTCTGTGGTTTTACTATAACGCTTTCCAGTTTTTAAAAATTGAAGCAGACTAGACAGAAGATATTGTCAAATGCCCAAGGCAAATAAACTGGGAAAATATTAAGAAAATTGTATATAAATTTCTGCAATAGCAAAGGGAATATTAAGTGAGTAATATTAAATTAAGAGACAATTCCGAAAAGTAAAAAGTAGAACTGTGTCCCTTTCAAACAAATATCCAAAATGCCCACTGAATCCTGAGGGGTGAAATCTTTCTGTGTTGCTTCAACACAGAATATGGAATATGAATCAATCTTAATTTATCCAGTAGATTAATTACATATTTTAATGTGAATCAGATCTCTTGGTTTCTGCACTTATAAAAGTCACCTTTACTGGCCCCATATAAGAGCTCAGTGCCAAGACCACCCAGTGACTTTACTTTGAAGGATGCAGGAAACTGCAGAGTCTTAAATTCTCATGCAAACGCTGATTCTCAAATTCCTAACTTAAAGAATAGGAAGATGGAAACTCGTAGCACATTACAATAAAAACACCCTTTGCACTTGGAAGAGAAAAAGTCACTTGTGAAGTTCCCTTCTGTATTTCCCTGTGTTTCTCTAGGATGTCCTACAAAGTGAACAAAAAGACCTTTTATCTTAAAGACAATTATGAAAAATCCAGTTCAAGGCATTAGGTAGATGCCTGAGAAACTTTATCATTAAATCCCTTCTGCTGTTTAGGAAGGGAAAGACCTAAAATGGGAAAGAAGGCCAGTACCATGTTAAACTACTTAAGAGGTCAAATAAAATCTGACTGCAGCCAGCAATGTTTGGATTTTTCCTTTGGCTCAGAGAACAAGCTGTACATCATTCACTAAATGTGTACTCTACAAGGGGTCAGAGGAAAAAACATCTGCCCATACTGGGCAGCTGCTTCAGTCCCCTCTTGTTGCCAAGTTCCTAAAAGTGCCCAGAAGCATCATCAGGTCTCCTGACACTTCCTGGGCTGGTGGGCTCATGTCCACCCCAGACCCTTGTGCATTAAATGTGACATGTAATATGCAGAGAGAAGGAGAAAGCACTCATTAACCACTTGTTTGTCCTTCTCCTGAAATGCTGCAACTCTTACATTTTTTATCCCAACTTGAAGGGGATTGTGGAATCTGTGGAGAGGGAGAAAAGATCTTTACTCCTTTGCTGGTTTGCCTTGAGTCCACATACTTAAAAATCAAATATGTTCCAGCCTTACCCTGAAGACAATTTGTCTACTTGCAAGAAAGAAGATAAAATTCTCAGCTCAATGGAGAACATAAAACCAGCTTTTTCAGTAGAAAAGCCAGCAAAGCAGGAGGTGGTGAAACCTCCCTGGAGAGCATGGCAGCATAGGAAAAGTACGTGGCAATGGGGAGGGGTGGTTGCATTAACTCTTCCTGACCCATGTTTTTCCTGTGAATGTATATTATCATATGTACATAGGTTTGTGTCTGTGTATTTGTTGGTCTACAAAGCCACAAAAAATTACAGCATTCGTCAGTAACAACAGGGATGGACTTTCAACAAAATCAGCTGTTCTGAGACACACTGGAAAGAAGAATCATGTCCTAAGTGTGGGGAAAACCTTTTTCACTTTCATATACCTGTAGTTCCACTGCATCTGGGGCTCATTTCTGGCAGGGTAAAGCAAAAAAATTTAAAGAAGAATCTTGTGATGCATTAAGCATGCTGAACTTTACAGCCACCTGCACTCATGACATTCTTAGTGTTTCACTATGGTCTGGGATGGAAGTAATCTGCAAAAGGGATGGAGGTGATTTCTCAATTTTTATTTCTTTTGAATGTGCTGTCTACCAACCTGACTTTAGTAAAAAAATTTAGATTGGAGCTGACCTAGGTATTTGGCTAGTACACTGGCTTCCTGTCTTTACCTTGAGCTTTTTCCTTTCCTGTAGGCTTAGAAAAACTCAGCAGTCTACTTAAAAATGAAGACGCTGTGACACCTAGTGGTGAATTAAACACCAATAACTCCTGTTTCCAGCAGGATTTGTGTGTGTTTTCCACAGGCATGTTCTTCTTGGTCACACTGCAACTCAAGAGAGGTGGGTATTGCCCTCGTGGCTCTGGACATCCAAGTAGCTCCTCATTTCTGTTGCAGTCCCCAGCAATGTGTGTATGTGTGTCCTGTTGCATCAGACTTCCATGTTTCTCCACAGAAGGTGGCATTGTCAAAGCCTCTGTGCAGCCCCAGGTCATGCTCCTTATTGAACAGGACATTTTGAAGAGCCATTTATACTCACTTCATGTGCCTTGTCTTTGGAGAGAAAGGGAGCATGGCAGAATCCTGGCACAAGACCAGCTGGGAATTTCAGACTCATTTTCTTGTCAAGTACTTATTCATCAAGGCTGTTTTCAGATGGTGACTTAAAAATGTATTGTATGGCATGCTGAAAATTCCTGGCAGACTGTTTAAACTGACTCAGTTACTGGCAAATTCTTTTGCTTTTGAAGACTACTCAGAGTCTGCCTTGGTCAGCAGCAGTCAAAAAGTACATACTGGCTGTGATACCATGACAAGAAGTCACACTGAAAAGCAGTAAACCAGTCTAGACATGTGCAAAAAAATTATAGGTTCTTTCCAAACAGTGGCAAGCCTTGGAGATTTTTTTTTATTTATTTTTTTAGGGAAGCAGAACAATGTACAGTTGTGCTTGCGGTAACTAAGCTGCAATCACCAAGTGGCGAGATTTCTTGGCTTGTTCAGCCAACTGGCTGGGGAGTGCCCATTTTTTATCACAAGAATGAGCTTCAGTGTAAAAAATTTCCAGTGAAAACATCACTGTAGGTTGTTCAGGAATCTGGGTGCATGCTTCTTTGCATCTGTAAGGGCTGTGAGCAGTGCAGCCTCACAGCTTCATGTCCATATTTGTGCATGCTATATCAAGCATACTTCCCACTGCCTTCAATGAGACAAACTTTTTCCTCCTCTTTTGTCTTGCAGAAGAGATGCATGACAAAATTGCATGTGGTAACCGAGAAATGAAAACTAAATTACGTCAATATACAAGGTTTGCTTCATCTAAAGATTTATTTTATGATATGTATTAGTACCTGTAACTTCCCCAGCTTGCTGTCTTGGGTATAATTAACACTTATACCACCAGAGTGTCTGGATATAAGGCAAGTGAATATAAAAACATCAGTTCTGTCCAAAATGTTCCATTTTCTATCCCTTGAATCATCAACATGTGACCTGCTCTGTGCCAATATTAATAACCATTGCTCATGGCTTTCAAACAACTCAAACTATTTAAAAATTAATTCTGTTTACAGTGCCTTCTAGAGGAAGTATTTTGTAGAAGTGAATAACTCAAACTGACTAGTGGCTACCCACAAAATATGACTATCCAGTAACAGAATGAATCATTTAGAACTTAGTTGGCAAGGAATGGACATATTGTTGGACAAAACATAAAGTGGAGATCAGACACAGCAGCTGGAACCCCTGGGTTCTTTTTCCACTGTACCATACATTTCCTATGCTCCTCTGACAAAAGCAGGCCTAGCCTTTGCCATCCCAAATCCCACTGTTGGCTTCTTTTGCACAGAGCTGTAACCTCTGGGGGTGATACTCAGCTGTCGCTCCTGGAAACACTTGTACTGTGAGTTCGAGGCCATAGATTCTATTTTAACTTTGGTTTTCCCCCTATAAAAGGGAGATAGCCACCAACTGGTGCATGAAAATGTTGTTTGAAGTCCCTGGTGTGGGCCAAGGGCTAGTATTTCTTCAGTCTTCACTGAAGAGAAACACATAATAGAAAGACATAGCAATGCTGGCAGATCTGTAACCTGAAATAGGCAATGCAGTCATGGACAGGATCAGTGCAGGCAGAGTATGTGAAGTGCCAAATTGAAAATGTGACTTTGGTCCAGCAGCAATGATGTGTTTGATCATTCTCATGCCAGGCAGGACAGTCTGCTGCAGTCTGTCTTACGTGGGTACACACACCAGAACCTCTTCTATCTCTTGCTCTTTCATTTTCATGATTCTCCTACTGACAGATAGGACACAAGAACTGTAAAGTAGAAAGTAGCTGCCCCTACTGCTTTCTTTAGCTTCCTTGATTTAATGGCTTGAGTTTCTCTTTAATACAAAGGTAAACATGCCCAATCTGTTGTGCATCATGGACTGTTTCTGCATCAGTGCTACTTAATTATTCAGTAGCACTGGGAGCTCTAAAGAGGCCTCCAGGCTATTGACCAATTCAGCAGAATGGAGTCAACTGCCCAAATCTGACAAAACCAGCAGCACATTACTGTGATTTCTGGTGAACCAGGGTAATACCAAACCTCTTGCTATGCCCTAAGCTTTATTGGCATCTAACACTGCAGAATGGCTTGAATTGAGGGAGGAGCTGCTTTTACTAGTAATCTCATAGTCGTCCTTGTTAATAAAAAAATTCTGTGATCTCTACATACATATTTGGAACACCTCTCAGGCCTACACTTCTTTGCCCTACAGCAGGAAGGAAAATTTACCCTTTCCCTAGTAATTGAGTGAAATTCTTCTACAAAATGCCCAACTTCATTCTCCAAATGGCAACAAAAATGAACACTGTGTTAACACTCCAAAAACAGGAAATATCCTTAACCAACACTCTGTGTCATCACATAACCTAGATTTCATCTGAGAATTTGGGTGTTGTTTTAGATAACAAAATACAACATGTGTTCGCCATTAATCTTCTTGAACAATTGTCTGGCCAGAAACTGTCTAATCAACTCACTTATGTAAACAGGTCTATGCTTCAGACTGAAGTGGTAAAATATTATTCCAAGAGCTTGCATTGCAGGGAATCTCTCCTTAACTCTAATGAGATTCACTTAATGACAGCCTCAGTGTCGGTGTCTGTACTGCAAAGACTTTTATGTTCAGTTTAACTTTCAAAATTTAATAAAAAAATCTTGCCTCAAAGGAAAAAAGCACAACCTCTAAAAATCTACTCTTTGCCCCTACTCTATTTGCAGTTTCAATATCCAATGCTTTTGCATCTGGTTTGTGAAGAAAAAAAAAAAAGCTGTTTCTTCTTTCATTACTAAATGGCAGATGCATTCTTTGCAGTGGAACACCCTGGAGATGCTTCCATTCATCATGTAATTTTTTTACAGGTATAGGACCATATAAAAAAATTAAAGAAAAAATTAGAAAAATAAGCTTGGTTTATTTATTTAAGGAAAATAAATGGTACATCTCAGTTGTGTCAACTAGTTCCAGGCACAACTGATGTATTTCATTTACATTTGAAAATGTAGGCACATAAACTATCAAAATTTTTAATTGCAGAGTATTGGTGCAGTAAATTAAAACATGCCATTTCCTACAAGATCTTGGTCCCCATAATTGGTCTCTTCATGTCTTTTTGCTTCAGACCAAAACAAGAACATGTAAAGAGCTTCAATCCAGCCAGTCCAAAGGCAGTGTGAGAATGGGGAGCAAGGCTCTCCTGGAGTTGAGATCACTGCAGCTTCTTAGTGACTGTGAACCTTGCCCAAACTTTTCTGTCTTCCTTTCTGCATTGGTAAAATGTTAAATATATCTAAGAATCAGCCAAGAGCCATGTACTTACTCATGTCTGGGGAATTTAGCTCTTTACAATCAAAAAGAGTTAATGCTTTGATTGCTTGAAGGTTAATCCAAGGCTTTAAACTGTCTGATAGGGATTCATGTCCAGATAGAAGGAGCCCAAGTTTGCAATAAACACAGCCATTAGAAATATTTATCATTGAGTCAAAGCATTGAAGAGAATTAGTCTCAGCTGTGCCAATGCCAGAACACAGTTATCTTGATTGCATTACATATTTTGGACACTGTCCTGAAACACTTCCGAAGATCGTAGAGATAAAGAACTCTGGAGATATGGTTTTGTTTTGCTCTTAAATCTGTAATTCAGCTTACCCAGGATGATTGTTTTAAGGATTTCTTACAAAGTTCTGCATTCAGGAGCTGGGGAAATGGTACAGAAAAGAGTGTGTTAAGAGACATGCAGAGTAATAAGGAAACTACAAAAGCTAGAAAGGACATAGTAAGGGAAATAAAAGACAGCTACATGGACTCTTAATATTTCAAATCCCTGAAGGGAATAGAAGAAAATGCTTTTGTAGCTGCAAAGAAATTTTGGTAGCATTAGAAAGATGAGAGCTGGTATAAATGACATGGCTTCTTCTCTCTGCTTTTGGCAAAATGCTACCTCTCAGAAAATGCTGCCATTCCACTGCATTTTAATGCTTTAAAATGCATTTAAAAGCTATATCTGTCATTCTGCAGAGCTTGCCACTAAAGAATCAGAAATCCTAACAAATTAAATGAGCTGAAGTCAGACCTCCCTTTCAATTGCAAAATTATAAATGCCACCCCTTTTTCATTTGGACTTCAATCCTAGTATACTGAACTGAACTGTTGTAAGTCTCCAATATACTGCTTTTTCCCTGCCAAGTATTGCTCTGAAGCCCCTCCATTTATGCAGTTTGACCTGCCAAAATGCCAAAATGCCAAAGGTTCCTTCAGAGATATTATCCTATTATATCTACAGGTGATTGAGATCCATGGAAGTCTAGATTGGTTGTCTGGAGTTGTTGGAAATTGTAAAGATCCATCTTATCCTGTTATATAAACTTGTTTTGACAGCAAAATGAAATTAGAAGCAGATAGGTTGGCTCATATGAAACAGATAGGTTAAATCAATTGTGATAGTGAATACTTAGAGCTATTTGGTCATGCAATGATTGCAAAAATGATAAAAACACGAGGAAATATTTGTAGCTGAAGTCACTAAAATGTTCCATAATGTTCATGGAATGTGGTTGTCAGCTTTCATGTTGTTTTTCTGAGGGTCACTGAACAGAGGCAGAGGAAAACTGAGTGGAGAGAGTTTTTATCATCATGGATGTCATCCTAGTATACCTAAGAGGATCCATCATTACACTAGCACACTTCTAATAGAATCCTGCTCTGGTGCTAAACCTGGATTTTGGCTGCATTTATTCAGTGAAAAAAGCTCCCTGGGAGCCCCCATTTCCCAAGTCACAGCTTTGGAGCACGATCTGAATAGCTTTGGGGACAACAACATTAAAGGTGCAGCAAGTAAGGCCTTGAGCAATTCTTTTTCAGAATCTGGACAGCTTCAAGGTTCCCTCTTACAATTTGAATACTCAATATTCCAGGATTCATTATTTCTAGACTTCAAATATATGTAGAAGTTTAAGAATGTAAACAAAGCCAAGGACCTCTGAGTCTGCAGTCAAGATAATTTTCTTTTGATACTGCCAAAATGTAATGTTTAGATTCTGGGATTTTTTCTATTTTCTCTTCCAAAACCAACTTCAGATTTCCTGTCTTGCCTTCTGAGGTGGTATTGTTTCCTTTTTCCTGTTCACTCAATCACTCTTCAGTTCCCATCCTAAAGAAAATCATGACTGTGGAAAGCTCCACATTTCAACAACATGGAATCACAGAATCATAGAATGTCAAGGGTTGGAAGGGACCTTAAAGATCATCCAGTCCCAGCCCTAAACATGGGAAGAGTGGAATCATCACAAGAGGCCCAGTAAACTGATGTAGAAATGATCTGAAAGAATCTGGATTATTTGGAAATAGGGTTTTAGCCATGAAAAAACTTCTCTATAATGAAAGAAGTAAGCTGGGCAATGACCAGTTTAAATGTTTTTGATTTTCTCTTACACAAGATACGTTTTCTTTGTGTTCTGCTATGTCATGGATAAAAGTAAAACTACCATGATCTTCACACCAAGCTTACACCTGGAGGATTGTGTAAGTCTTCTGGTTGCTCTGGATGTTAGTGTTTCAACAGGTGGAGTCTTACAACAGATTTATTACATTTCTGTTAGTTCTGTGTAATTCATGAGGGACCCAAAAGAGTTACATGATTTCAAGAAAGGGTTGGATGGAGGATTTACCTAAGGCAGTATTATGCACAAAACCAAGGTGATGTGAAACACAGACTGAGCAAACTGGGCCCAAAACTGTTCACAAGCAGCTGCAACTCAGGTTTGAAGTGATCAGGCCTCAAAGGGGTCTTGATATGAGACACACAGTGGGGGAAATGAATTTATTTTCTCTTTTGTAATAGGGGTTATCTGGATTTATTTGACATTTATTCTGTACACAGTACAGGTAGTAAAAATATAATGCCACTTGATGCTGTATTAAGCACCAAATCCACTGCCCATTTCTGAGTATTTTTTAGTGTCCAAGCTGAAGCAATCTAACTACACAACCAGCTTTTGCAAAGCAGCCTGTCTCTCCAATGGGCCTCTCAGTGCTCAAACCCAGAATCCTAACTCCAACTTTCCCTGTTTTGAGGATATTTCTCTGTTAATATCTGAATTCTTCTGCATGAGCTTGCCATGTCTCTCTACTGCTGATAGCAGGCACCTTTTCACTTTCCAGGAGCTGTGTCTGTGCTCAGAGGGAGCAGCCAGACTGTTCTCAAACTATGTTCAGGGTCACACCATGGAAGCACTCTCTTGGAAGCTGCCTGGCTCTTTGTTCCTTCCATCAAACTAAAATAAATGCCATTGAAAATGTCTCATTCCTCTTTGTGTATGCAAAGACCATGGGAACACTTACAAGTCACTCTCTTTCAGATACTGCATACAGAATCAGAGGAAATAACAATGTTTGGCTCTTTCAAGAAAATCCAAACTGTCCAGATTTCTCTGGCAGACATTCCCACTTTGTTTTTGCAAGCTAAGAATCATGGAAGGGCCTTTCCCATCTCTTTTTGCCTCCCTGTCACTCATAAGTAAGGCTGATCAAACTTGGAATGAGAGACAAAACTTAGAAGTGGATGGAAAAACACATCCAGCTGACCCAAATGGGAGCTGCAGCCTCCACCTGCTGCTGTCTTCTTCCATGTTTTACCTTCTTTCTGCAGGTTGACTCACTACATTCTTCTGCCAATTATTTATCTTCTGTTCTCTCTGTGTGCACAGCAAATCTCTGATGCTTGTGGGACTGTTCCAAGTTCAATAAAATGTCATTTTCTGCAGATTATAAGATTCTTCAAACTCCAGTCAAGATCTGGAGCCAGAGGGAGGTCCAGACTGAATAAATACAAAGTTCTGCCACTGGCAAGTGACACATATATCTCACTAATAAAGCTTTCAATTTGAAACTGTTATTTTCTATATGGAAAATGTCATCTTAACTGACTATAAACTATTGTTGAAATTTTAACTGGAATTATGCACACAGTCCTGGCTGGCATAAGCAGAAAATATTTGCACAGATATCCACTGTCCTGACCTACAGATAGAGTTCAAACAAACACTGATGGGAAAATTAAATTAGAAGTACAGGATATTGTCCTTCATTCTCTGCATTCAGCCTACTCAGATGGCAGAATCTGAAATTTATATGGCATTTTAATTGGTCATAAACAAACTCAAAATTATTCCAAGGTTGGATCTGAACAGATTTCATACATGAATATTTAATATTCATAATATTTGCCAGGAGAACTATTCTGAATGTTGAAACTTTGCATTCATCTGCAAAGCAAGGAAAGCAACAGAGGTAAACAGTGGAAACTTAGGCAGAAAATCCCATTAACACAATTCTTGTGCTCCCCTGTGCTGTGCCATAGGGATACATTAAACACCTGAAGTGTTTACTTTTCCTCTAACACTATCAATATTTCTATTTTTCTCCTTAATTTTTGTATCTGTATCTGTCTCCATACATGAAGCTAAATTTGGTATGGCAAAGGAATTTAGCACTATGAAAGAGGATTTTAGGCTATTTAGCCAAATGGAAATGTTGGGGAGAAAAATCTATTTTGGAAAACCTGATACACTAATTAAAAAATGAGCATTAATTAAAGCACTTGTTTTGTTCCAGCTGTCAGTATTTAATATAGTGTTTATTTAAAAAAACCTTTTTTTGCATTTTAACATATATATAAATTTCAAATAAAATAAAAAGGAAAGAACATACTATCTTTAAATATTCAAATTAAACATGCATGAACGGGATGAAACAATTGCAATGCTATTCACCAGCCTCACGAACAGCTCAAAACTGTGATTTATTGCTTGCTTGCTTTCCTTTACAGCAAATAATTATATCCAGTCTCAAAATAATCCATAAAGGAATCATCCTAGCCTTCATCAGACCCCTGTTAACACCTCCCCTCTCCAAAAATGACCAGAAGGCATAAATCCAATGTCCATCCCCAAGTCCAATCCCTATCATATCCCAACAGAACTAGCAGCATCACATTTCTCCAGATCCTCCTTCCCAGCCATACTGAAATGAATACTAATTAACCTTCCTTGATGTCCAGCTTTACCTCAGCTTTATCAAAACTCACATTGAACATGGAGCAACTACTAAAGACCTAAAGCAAATCCAACTTAAATCTTGTCCAGAGTTTACCCATGCCCCAGCTTCTTTCACAGATTAAATTCCTGCTCTTCCTGGCTTAGAACAGTGAAATGGGAATGGTTGGTCTCACAGAACCCAAGCACAGAACATGGTTCTCAGGCTTTGTTTATGTGAAACAGCACCAACCATTGCTGCCCCAGCAGAAGCCTTGCTCACCCACACAGAAAGCACACACCCTTCCTAACCATGGCTGTCATCCTGCCCTAGAGAACTGAAGGACTCCAACCTTGAGCTGACCTCTGCAGCCCCTGCCTTCCTGAACTGCAGCTTTAACACTGTCTAAATTTCAAGTCCAGAAAGACAACCTCCTTGTTCTAGGCCTCAATGCCCTGCAAGAAGCCACACTAATATTTGAAACCACACTAGTATTTGAATTTTGCTTCACAGATCCCTAGTTTCAAATCCAGTGCTATTGGTTGTTGTAGCAAAAACCTTGCCAGTGTTTCTTGCCATTCATCACTCACAGGAAGGATCAGCTACAACCTGTCAGAATCCTTTAAGGAAATTTTCTACATTCTTCTTTCTTTATCTTGAACACAATGTTAGCCAATAAACAAAATAAAACCCCAGCAACTCAGACATCCTAAAAATTAAGTTTGGAGAGAACTACACAGCTCACCACAAATAGTAGCTCATACATGATTCCTGCAGAACTTTGTAGGTCCACCTATTAACTTGCTCTTGCTCCCATTTCCTGGATCATAACATTCAAGATCAGGATGTTTTTTTTTAATACAATACCAATAAGTCTTACTGAGTTCATACCACACTGAGTGGCTTCTCTGATATCAAAGTTTGCTCTTTTTCCTTAGCTTTTGAAGGAACTAAGGTAAAACCAAGATCTTAGCCATCTTTTTCTGGGCCTGTGATCCTAAGCCACCTAAGAGCATTCCTGACAGTGAATGCTCTTGCATCCTTAGCCCAGTCACAGAGGATGAATTACACATTATCCATTGCCAAGAGAACTGCTCCTGAAACTGTTGGTCTACTGTTCCTATTGAGACGAGCCAGAAGTTATAAATCCTTGCCACCAGCAGCCCTCATCCTAGACACACCACATTGATAAGATCCTGCAGTAAATGTATTTGTCCAGCTCTTCCTTTCCTAAACCCCATTGTAGTCATAAAGCTCTGCCAGTCCAGAGCATCAGCCATAATTGTAACCTTAATTGTAACCAGTCTCTTCACCACAGAATTAATCACCTGCACAGACTAATCGTCTCTCCACTGCTAGATGGAAAACCTGTGAAATTAGGTTTACAGGGCAGAAAAAATGCCAGTACAGGAAAATTACCTTCTACTGATATGTTCCTTTTTCTCAACTTTTGCTTGAAAACCATTTTTAAAGGTACTGCTGTCAGTTTTAACTGTGTTTTTGTTTGAAGAAATGAGTTTGAGTTTTAGTTTTAGGGTAGTTTGTCAAAGCTTTTACAAACCAGGGCTAACAGAAAATCTTTATTTGCAGTTTAATAGCAAAAGGAAAAATATGTGAAGCCTTCTTCAATATCAGAAATTCTGTGCAAGGACAAATACACTGTCTCTAGTAAATGTGCAAGTGCTTTACCAGATCTAAGCTGTATAGAGCTTTGTTGGATGGGATTTTTATCTTTGTCTTTACTTACATTTGTATGTGTTGGAAGATATTTTCACTTATTGAAAAAAAAAAAAAAGAACATAAATTTATGAAATCATATTCTCTTTTTTACCTCTGTAAAATTCTCACTCTTCTAATCCAGTGCTAATTAAAAAGTTGTGATCTCCATTAATTTTAATAGATTTTGGAAGATAGTGTAAACCAGTACCTTATGAAAGTAACAGCATGACAAAATAATGTTCCAACATTAACAAGAACACTTCTCTCTCTTTATAAATTTATTTAAAAGCAATTGCCTAGAGTTCTCCAGAGGTTTTCCTAACCATATTTCTTCTTTGGTAATGTAAGAAATTATTCTGCAAGGGTAGAATTTTGTTCCTCTTCAAGTCAAAGATAAAAATTATCTTGAGTTTCATGGGAACAAGAGCATTCTAAAAATAAAATTCCTTCTCTGATAACTTCTAATGGATTTTTTTTCCTCAGAAAGCAAACACAACAAAGATGACCTTTTCATCAGTTCCATTTCTGTCCTTAGGGTGTAACTGTTTAGTGCAAATACAGCTCAAGGATCTGTGAAGGCAGGTTATGTCATCTCATGCTCCCTCTGGATTGCCCTGAGGCAAAATTGTCCCTTTCTAGTGGTGGTTTACAGCTGTTTCTGAGCTGTTTCTGGGCATTGGTACAGCACAGGAGCTTCCACATAAGTAGGGAAAAAGGTTGATTAGTCTTATACTGCATCACAGCCTGGGCAATTCTTTTTGTAACTTTTAGAATTTCTCATCAGCCCTGGTATACTGCTGTGATTACCATGGAAGAGGCTGTAAGGCTGCTCTTAATCACTGTAAAACCTTGCTGAAGATGGGAAGCAATGGGGCTGCCACATAGGAAGATAGAAGAAAAAACTAATCTTGTACCCCAGCCACATATCAAGTGCTGAAGTCAAGAAAGAATTAAAACCATTATACAGACTCAGGAATAAGACCATGCTTGAGCCTCTCTAGCTATGAATTCTTCAGGTCTGTGCAGAGACCCACAAGAAACTTTGTGACCCGAACTTTCCAGGAGAAGGTGGATGTTTAAACTTTCTGGATCTCACTTTGTGTAAAAAAATGAGCAATCTGTTGTGATGAATGCTGCCTGTGTGCTGTGTCCTTTTCCTCACCTGCTGTTTACTCTTGCTAAACAAGGCTCAGCAGGATGTTTCCTAATGTCTTTTGGAGACTTGTTTGTCGTTCTGCATGAATATGTGGTACTGCTGTTAACCTTGCTCCATTGGCACTGAGCTGGGAGGCTGTGCTGGGCTCAGCAAACACCACTGGAACTGGAGCACCACTGTTCACTTGGGCATGTGAGCAGAGTGAGGGACAGAACCACAAAAACACAACCCATGACTATGAAAAGTCACTGTCAACCTTTCTAGAATATCTTTGCAAGAATCTCTGCTGGAATAAATGCTGTCCATCAGGTTGTCAGTTCAAACAGAAGCTGAAAGAAGAAAGGGACCTTTGCTTGTATGGGCATATACTGCATTTTTTCCTGTTTTACTTGTGTTTTGCAGCTGGATTTTTAGAAAGAAAAAATATAAGAAAAAGAAAAAGGAGAATGGGAAAGCAATGCAAAGCATTTTCCTGCATACATAGTAATGGCAAAAAGCTTACATTAAACTGATAGATTTACTTGAAGCAGCTGCAGTTGGAGACTGTGCTTTTAGACACACACATGCAAGTTAAGTATTTAATTTTAATACTGACAATGTATTAGTTTGTACAGCTATTACACCTTTCATTTCTTTAAAGGTTTATTAAAATATCTCATACTATTTGAGCACTGCTTACACAAGTACTGTAACTTGTGTTCTTCACCAGTAGAGGACAGCATGAACCCAGCTATTGTCCCAAAAGTTGCTCCACCTTTTTTCCTCTTTTCTTCACCCAACAGCTAAAGTCAATGGAAGTTTCCTCTCTACCTTTTTCTCAAGAGGAATACCTGGTCTCCTTACTGAATGCTTTTCAGTGAAGTAAAATTTAAGCATATATTTTATCACTGGCAGAAATCTCTAATGATCAACATACTCACAAAGGTGCTGTTGTGCCTATTTTCTTCCTTCCAAGATACCTTTGACCTGGGAGGTCCTCTAACATTTCCCACAGACACAGAAAATACAGAAGTTAAATCACAGGTGAGTCTGACAGGCTGACAAACAAACAAGCTGTGTTCTACTGCAGTTTGCAGATGTCAGCAGCCTGCAGTTTGCTCCTAATGTTGCTTTCCAAGATGGGAAGCACAGAACTGCATCAGCCTTGACAAGCACAAAGGAAAACAGGTTCTTTGTCCTAAAACATATTTTATCTTACCTTAGACAAATCTGACCCGTTCAGGCAGGTAGAAAGGATCCTGGTAAGGGATAAGCTGCAGATTCTGCACTGCAGCTCACAGTGGACAATCACAGGAGGTGGTTGGTTCTTCCTTTCTACCTGGGGATTGACCAGGAGAGCTTACACTTACTGCCTAATTCATAGGATGAAATGAATTGCTCTAAATCTCTCATTATTCCAGCTTTTGCCTTAATTCTGGTTTGTGTACCTTAGGCCTGCTTCATCCTCATGTATGATTTGGGCTCTGGGCTATCTCTGGCTGCCACACCTGACTGGCCTTGGTTTACTCTGGTAGCACAGGGCTGACACAGCTTCTGCCCTATTGTCCTTGTTATGTTTGGCTTCCAGCTGCTCCCTAGTGTTGGAGAACAGCTGGACTTTGCTGTTCCTCACACTCACACACCACACAGTAGCTCAAAATCAGCAGAAAAATGACACACAAAAACCATTTAAGTTTCTCTTTGAATATTGCCTGGGTAGTACTTCTGTATCCCTGCTTATGTGTGTCCTACTTGTCTAAGCTTGTGGTTTACTTTTTTCAAAATGAGGGACAAGAATTTTTCCAAGTCCGGCTGCTTTAATGAAAAGATTATTTTTTAAATAATTCTTTTGCTCAAATAGACTCTTTGGTGACTTAAAAAAGCCAACTCTCACTCTTTATACCCAGAAATTCAAAACTGAAGTCAATACCTTCTAGGAAATGCAGGTTTGGAGGTGCACATATGTACTATGGCTGGATATAGATAATGGTGTTGATATTGTTAGAGAATTACTGAGTTACTTTACTAAAGCTGCTTAACCATGAATATTTAAGATTAAATTGCAGGATGATTTCTAACCACCCAAGTGTGTCAAATGCTCACCTGTTAGCTGCAGTTGGCAAGTTGCTGGTGATAAATTAGACTTTGGTAAGGTTTTAAGGTTTTAGTATGATTTAGGGCACCTAACTCTACACAAGATGAGTGAAAGCCAGGTTAGAATGGGACACAGAAAACTGCAAGTTTTATTACACATTTATTCTAGCTTTACTTTCTGTAGCTTGGGTTTCTGTTGTGAGCTTCTACACAAGGGTATGAAGCACAACATTGCCAACTTGGCAAGAAGTTATCAAACCCTAAATCTCTTTTGGTTCATTTGAAAAAATTGAGTTGGTAATAGGACATTTAGGGGAAGCCCTTCTGTGGGGCATTGGATTGTTCTTGTGTCCATTCAATAAGCAGAGCCAAGAGTCTGTAGCTCTGTCTGCCTGTACATGCATTTCTGTCTTTCAGTTGCATATCAACAGCATTTGTCACACCTGCTGCTGCTCTCTGCAGGCAGTCCATATAATGCACTGAGTCCAGTCACCCTCAGCTCTCACAGGGAATTCAGGGTTTGTCTCTACTAGAATTTGAATTGTAATGGTTGTCTGTGCCATGTTGAGTACACATGTAACACTCACAGCCATTTTTCCTCAGAGCACTAAAACTGGTGTCCATTGAGCAGCTTTTCAAAAATGGTTTTGCAGTTGTTAGGAGCAGCACATAATTAAGTATCTCTAATTCAGATCCCAAGTCTGTACTACAAAGTGTCTCTTGGTTAACTTCAGAAAAGCCATGTCAATTTTCAAGCTCATCTGACTCTTCCAGTATCTTCTAAACCCTACAGAAACACTTCTTTCACAGAAATGCTGTTTCAGCCTTGCCTTTTCTCTAGGCAAACGTTTATTTACTTACTGAACATTGATGAGCCCTGGACAGTGCAGTGACAGACATTTACAAAGAACATGTCTCATTAGCTCTGGGGGAAAAAAACAAACAACTTGTGTCAGTTTTGAAGTGAAGCTGAATTATGGGTGACCATTTCTTGCCATCCAAAGTTCAGAGAACTTGTGGTGTTACTTCAGTCGAGGTGTAAGAATTTCTGAGAGCTAATTTGTGTATGGATATGGACTTACAGAGGACTCTGGGTATTAATTTTGAATAACAAGTTCTCCTTGAATTCCTGCAAGGGAATCTCAATAGACCAAGATTTTGCATTTTAATCCTCTTTTTTCATGATCCCTAAAGCATCCCAAGTGTTGCCTCAGCACTGATGATATGGATGGCTTGGGTTTTAGGTTTTATATTTTTCAGACTCTCTGCTGCTTGGTATGTAGCTCTGAAACTTCATGTTAGGTGTTAGTGAGCTCTCTTCACAGGGTGGTTAGACAAAACAATCCCTTCCCAGCTAGAGAATCAAGGACACCTGTTACCCAAAAAGCAGAAACAACAGCAAAGTGAAGGGGGCAAGCCAAGGGGGCTGAGACTTTATAACCTGAAGCTGTGGTTGGACAAATAAACCCAATATGTAGGTGAATCAAAACTTACAAAAGTGTACTGGAATCCATCTGGGATTTGACTTGGGTGTAGCCCCAGCCAGGCTCTTGCACTGCCCAAGGTGCATCCTTTCAATAAATATCTATTTTATTCCTTTTGCTCTGTCTAGTCTCTGTTCCAGGTCAGTCTTTCCAGGGATTAATATGGGCAGCAGTAACCTTAAAGACTTTTTTCAAATGCCCCGTATCTTCTCACATTTGGAGCTGTGTCAGGTATAGGCCTACCAAACACTTTCTGTAGTCTCTTGTCTCCTAAAAGTAATCCTAAGAAGTCATGACAGATAGTACACTGCAAGTTATTAATCATCTCAAGCCCACTTAGTCCTGGACCTCTTCTTAGAGAAATGATAAAGGGCTGGGAAGGCCTATAGATAACTTTAAGGAAGTTAGCAAAACCATCAGCAGCTAATATACATTCTAAGGTCTGTTTAGGTTTTGTGAAGATAAAGCAGCACCTACTCAGCAATTTCCAATACACTGATTGGTCTGCAATGCTAGCAATTCCTCCTACTCTGTCAAAATAACACTTTATTTTGAAAATATGCTGTCTGTGTACAAAAAGAATCTGACTGAATATGAATACTTAGTGACCATGTTTCTTGCATTCAGACTCTCTAGTTTGGGTGGGATGTTTCTGAGGAGATTCCTTTCATAGCTTTATATTACTGCCTTCCCAAAAGATGAGAGATAGCTTCTTCAAACCATGAGGGATGTTATTACATTTTCATTACAATACATCCCTCTGCCTGGTGATGGAATCTAGCTGAGAGGAGTGTCTGGAAAGTGAATAGCCTCCCCCAGCTTTGGTTGTCTCAAGCAAACTCTGGGGTATATTGTAATTCTTACCTAAGTTTCTTAAGGTTTCCGAATTCCTTTTTCTGCAAGTAACACTATTTAATCTTCTCTTTTGTGACAGATATGTGTATCTTCTCTTTTGTGACCATAATATAATGGTTTTGGTTTGATGGGTTTTTTTCCTAGAAAGTAAGACTGCCACAAATTAAATGTTAGGTAATTAACCATGCATCTATAATGAGTAGGACATATTCAGCAAGTATTTTAGGCTTTATTCTTTTCACAGGAATGCCTCTGCTCTTACTTGAGGCCACCAGGCACAGTAGAATTTAGAAGAAGTCTGTGATATTTCTTGGAGATAGCATTCTTGCACAGAAAGGCAAATTTCTTGTACAACAGATGCTAATCTAAATGGTCTGATGACTGATCAAATGCCCCATAAAGCTAGTATTTCCATGGGCTATTTGATCAGACTTGACAATAACATTTTTAGCCTGAAGGAAGAATGCTAATAGTAACTTTTTAAATTCAAAGCCATATAACTTCCTATATAATAAATAAGAATATATATCAACCCTTATTATCAGCACTGCCCACATTTACCCCAACTGCCAAGCTACAATCTGTTTTACTTACATGGTCATTTTCTTGTTTTGTTTTAATATTAACAGAGTGTTTATTCCTTTACCCTCTTTAAACTCTGCCCAATCACATATTTGTTCCCCTAAAGGAAATTACAGGCTGCAGAGAAATCTGGAGAAATATCTGTGTTTTAATACTAGCTGTATGTCATCCAGGATCCCACTGGAGATGACATTATTACTTTTCAATGGCAAGAGCTGGTCACATGGGAGGTGATGTTTTTATTATAATCAGCTGCAGAGAACTGGTGAGGGTGAGCTCATCTGCAGCTGAGTATGTTTGAACTTTTGCACCTTTCAGTACCTTTCTGTGAGCAGTGAAAATTCTCTCCAAGTGGGATGTGTTAGGGAGTTAGATTTCCTGTAAATGCTGAGGTCTTAGAAAACGGCCACAGGAAATGAACATTGCAAAATAAAATAGAACTGAAGAATTATGATGTTGATTATTGAAGCAAAGTAGTTTCATCTGGGTTCTGTAGGAAAGGATTATTATGGCTTAAAGATCTGATTTGATTTTAGTCTTCCATTCACAGAATTACTCAAAAGACTTCTTGAATCTAGGTCACATTACTCAAAGCAGATTCCACTTACACTGTGGCCAGGCATGATGCTGTGAGTCCCCTGGGAGATGCTGCACACCCTTAACTCCCTCTGAAGCTTCAAAAAAGTGTCTCTTGTCAAAACCTCGAGAAACATATCACATCTGCTTCCCTGGGACAATTTCCAGATAATATGCATTCAACTGACTTTTGGTGAGGAATGAATGGAAATCTAGTGGTGCAGTCTGGTGCTGCCTTCAAATCAATTTACAGTGGTTAAATAGATTTGAACTGGCACTCACTTGCATGAAGAACCTGTCATGCAGCTCTTTGTTCACTTCACCCCACTAACTAGATCATTAAACACTGTCTTTTGCCTTAATACAGATTTTGCTGAAAAAAAAGATGACATTTTGCACATGGCTGGGCTTTAAGGCAGTTAATGAAATTAAAGCAAAGAACTCCCAGCACTGTAGGAAACCCAGATAACAGGAACAATCATTTAGTCAGCACATTTCTGCTCCCACAGGAGCTGAGGCTAATTGTCAGGGCCAAGGCATCCAGCATCCAGAGGGGTGAGGAGATGACAGCATTTGTGAAGAGCATTTCTCTGCACAACTGCCCTAGTCAAATTTATTTACACATTCTGGAGGAACAATGCTTTTGAAACACATTTTCCCAGTGCAGATGGGGAAGCGTAGATAATGGATCCATGTAGTTGTCCTATCAAATTTTCACAACAATTTGCAGTTTGGAAAGCAGCTTAGGCAGTTTATACAGTGCCATCCATATGGTTTGACCCAGGGTAATTTTGGGAAAGACGTATCAAAGGAAAAAAGGAGTTTACAGAGGGAAAGGATTCAACTCTGGAAATCGTCTCTATGCAAAACAGACACTTTTTTTTTCTCCCCCCTTCTCCCTAATTTAAGAAAAGGTCAAATAACGTTCCACAGTTACCAAAGCATGTTCTCTTATCACCAAGCTGCCTTTGAGTTAACAGTGTACTTACTGATCTTTCTCTATTTTCTTTACTAAATCAGATCATAAAAGATGAGAAAGAACAGTTTTGTCTGAGCACTTTTATAAGTTAAAAGCATTATTTTGTGCTTAAGGCACTGGGCCAGATCTTCAAACATCTGGTTCAGATCCTGCATTTTCCTGTGTGACAAAATATATCTGCATTTCAATTCCCTATCTACAAGGCGGGGATCCTGTTGTTTTATTGTTTTACAGAGGTGATCAGTTCATGCAGTTTATGTGAGTGCCTGCATGGCCCAGTTCAATAAAAATGTGCTGTGTACAATGGTTGATTAATTAATTTTTTTATTATCTCTATCAGCTGTTTTCTGTGGTTTCAAATTATTTTTTCCAATATTGCTAGTCATAATATGAGAAAAAAGCTGCTTTCTTACTTCCAATGGCAGTTGTATGAATGAATTGTTTACAGTGCTTCCAAAAATGTGCTGTAAAGAAGGAAATTATTTCAGTCATATGAACTACATCCACTAAGCTATTTTTTGCAAAGAGAGTCCTTCCACTGTTTTTTGCTGCTCCTGCTCTTAGAGCCTCTTCCCTGTTGTTTCCTATACATGAAAAAGTCCATTCAGGCTTTACACATTACTATCTCCCAGTTTTCAGATGTACAAATCCAGCTGCAACATCGGGAAAGATGAGGAATGAGTAATTGATGTTTGCAGTCTGATCTTGGCCAGAATTCAGTAAAGATTTTATCTTAACGTTTCCTTTGGTGTCCAGGGAAAGGCACTGACCTGTGGGCACTCTTCCAGCTCGTGCCTAATTGGAATGCTGGCTCTGAGCCAACAGCCCAGCAGAAAGTCAAGTTGTGAAACAGGAGAAATCTTTGAGTCAGCTCCTGAAATAGGTGGAGGGGTCACAGGCAATGAAGTCTTTTTACCATCTACTCTGGGATGTATCTTTCATTTCCAAGATTTTATTGGCTTCCTGATAGTTTTCCAGCAAGATTGCAATCTCAGCCTACAAAGCACCAGAAGATTGATTCTAGCTGAAAATGATCTGTGGTAAATGGACAAATTTCTGAGGAGTCTTCTGCAAGGGAGCTGATTGGAACAAATGCTGCAGACATCTCCTTTGGGCTGATCATTTCTGTTGTGAGCTAGTTCAGGAAAACCTCCTAAATTGCTACACAGAACCACAACTTTCCCAAATGTAAATATGCCAATTATCTGGTCCTGTTCTTATATCCTAAGATTTTTTCCTTTTAATCTTTCACTGAAAATCACATAATTATCCTCTCAAAATTACAGATTCAAATGTGTTACAACCTGTTTATAATGCAGTATTTCTGTAAACTGTGTGCTGGTCCTTTTACTGCCTTCTAACTGAAGGAATGTATTTTTCTGTGATGAGGGGATGTTTTTCACAGGAGGGCAGGAACACTCAGCAAATCGTGTCAATATCCTTCTTGAGCCAAAAAAACAAAAGGAAAGCAAGCAAGCAGGCTTTTGAGGAAGGATTCAGCTTTTCATTCCAGGATTCTTACTCAGAGCAATACACATTCCACAATTCCAGCCTGCTCCTGCTAAACACAGAGCACACTCTGCTTTCTCAGGAACATTTTCTGGTAATATATACGTGTCTATTTGGATTGATTGAAATTATAAATTAGGGATTTTGAAAAATGCCTGGAATATCAAGAAAATGTATGAAGATATTGTCATACTTCTTCTAAAAGCACACATGTTGTGGCATTCCTCAGGATCCCACCCATGGGTACCCCAAAGTTCCTTCTGAGACAAGAAATGCTGAGGGATTTTTCAGGTTTCCCCTTAGCCCTGGGGGAATAATGCTAATATACTTTTCATGGTGACTTTTGAAAGAGGATGATCAGATAATACAAAAACTGCTTATGTAAAGCAGAATATAAAGAAAAGATAACAGGGTGCACCAGGGATTGGGAATGTGTGAATAAGTGCAGTGCATATTCAATGGGAGACAAAACTCCCTTCTCACCAGTCTAGAAATGTTTAGCAAACAAATCAAATGAGCAGTGTGAGCTGGGTCTAGGAAAAACCATAGCTTAGGAGCTGCTCTTAAGTACCAAACATGGTTTTTAGAAAGTCACACCTTCCATCAAAGTATCCAGAGAAAAAGTTTGTAATATGTAAAACTGGCTTGGGTTTTGCTAGTTCTACCAGCTGGTCTAGAAAAAGGTCACTTCCTTTGTAGCAAGGCTGCTATATTTGAATGCTGCTGGGTACTCCTGAGTCAGAAAGGGTATAAAGGACCAGCTTGTGAAATCTGTGGATCTCCAGCAGCTTTGGTGGAGTTTCTTTTTATTTACATAAAATAAATCAGGCCTCGGTTCTTCTTTGAGACCACTTTAAGGACAGTTTCAGGAATTTGTGTCAGAACAGTGATCCAGACAGTTAAATAGATTTGAATGCATAAGAGTGGAGATTAGAGTCATGTGAAAGTATAATTAAAAGCTAATACAGTATCTAGAAAGCTGATAAAAAGTAGATCAAATAATAAAGTGTGGTGACAAATATTGTGAGCAGGCAGGACTTTTGCATCAGAAATTCAGTGCAGAGAAGTTAATTCTCAAACACAGGCCAAATTTCAAGATGCCTCTGATAATATGGGAGGCATTCTGTGCCTGCATGCAATTCCTCACTTAGATAATGCATAGGAAACAAGATGATTTAAACTCCCAAGGCATCTGACCCTGTGTGCAGTTGTCTAGGAACAAAATTATGTACAAAATACTCAGATATTATCAGAGCCTTGTGTATATCATGATTCCATAGCAATGGAATTTGCTGAAGAATTGTGATCTTGACTCTTATTATTAGTTACAATATGAAAGGGAATGAGAAGGAATTTAGAAGTTAGAAATTCAGTTCAGAGTTCAGAGAAATCTCTGTGGTGGGCATTTTGCAGACATCTGGTAAATGAACACAGACTATAGAACAGGAAACTGCACCAGAAAGTGTAAATCACAACACTAGTTGCAACAGCTGGGATTAAAAGAAAAAAACAAACAAACCAACAAACGAACACAAACCCACCTGAAAAGAAAAAAAAATAACTAGAAACTGGGAGGTGGAAGCTTACAAAGTGGGTAATGTTCTAGTCTGTATGAATATTAAAATACCTTTAACAGTGCCAGCCAAGCACCATCAGTGTACTGAACTATGCTTTAATGTTAGCTGTGAGAAGGATGAGCTCTGATCATCTGGAAGGGATAGAAGACAAATTTGGAAAGGAAAAATTCTCTTTAGAAATGGAACAATCAACCATCTCACTGCAGAGTAATTCTCTAATTCTGATTTCTAGCCATACTTGTCCCATAAGCCCAGGCTGCCCCTCTGACCAGTACAGAAGTCTTTCATGCAAATGTAACTGCCAATAGATGGATATGAAAAAAAAATGAGTATGAAATAGAAATGCTTCTTTGGACTGTTTGAGTCAATGCCCAAAATATTTTTTTAGAAACTCTTACTCTTCAAAATGTAAATGAAAGAGCTCTGAAATTTCTAATATTCCAGAATATTTCATACTGAGTTCTTAAGTACACATCTAACATGATGATTTTCAATTAATCAGATCTTATGTTCAATTTCAATCTGACTTCTTTTAAAAGATTTATTTTAAATTTCAATCTGCAACCCCCATTTAGCAGGTCTTAGATTCATTCACACTCCCTTCTGATAATATTTTGTGGTGATAACAGAGGCCCAGACTGTTCTTTTCTCATTTTATTTTCATTTAGACATTCATTTGTTGGTTACCTTTACATTGTGCTGCCTCAGCTTGGGAACAGAATATAGAAACAGGAGGCACAGCATCACACCAGGACACCTGTGCAGAACCTGTGGAGCCCAAGGAGGGGAAGATGAAGCAGCAGAGTGGAATTAATCACTGTTAATTGAGCAGTGTTAATTACCAGAACTCCAGTTCAGTGAGCTAGGCACTGCAGTTTACAAGGGCATGTCTTAGAATTACTTTCCCCATCTCTGCTGGAGCTTTTCTAAGTCAGTTTGTGATGTCTGGAAAGCAACTCTGTGGATATGTCTCTGCATTAGTCTTCTAACTGTGATTTTAGGAATCCCAAATTTGACTGATGGTGTTCCAGACTAGCACAGCTCACAGGAGCAGCTGTCGCTGTCTGGCCATGAATGGTCAATATGTGCTTGGGGGACACTTGGCAGCTCTCAGAGTGAATACAGTCAGGCCAAGACAGCTAAAACAGGGACATGTTGTCTTGGGAAGGCAAAAGCCAAGGGTGAATCTGATGGCATCAGCAGAGGATGCTGCAGAATTTCCAAACTAATTCAAAATTGTGCCTAAACACAACCTAGACAAGAACTATTTGAGCCTCACCAGAAAAAGCTGAACTTAGATGAGCACTATAAGAAGGACTAGGAGTCCTACAGAACAATGCAGAGAGATACTGAGGAGTCAAAGAACAAGTAGTGAATTCACTGGAGCCCAAGGGGAAGCTAAACAGTACTTACAGCTTCTTGAGGCCATAGAGAGAATGTTTCAAACTGTCTATATTTAAGTAGATTCCTGAGTCCTAAACTGCAGTGGCAATTTTAAAAGTCTTTTTTCTTCTTTGCTTTTTTTGCTTTCCTTTGGAAGAAAGTGGAGGGGGAAAAGGTCATGAGGTTCTGCTCTTTAGAAATCTTGCTTTACCTCTCCTTTTGCCAGTATCACCTTGTGAAGAACAAATTCCTCTTATCTATGACCTTACCTATTTGCTCATTTGAATATCACTCATTAGGCACCAGACAGGTTCTTCTTGAATGTAGAATCCAGTCTCTTGAGCAGCTTACCATCCCATCTCTGAAGATGTTCTGTGTACCCAATCAGATCAAGTTGTTTTTTTTTTTTTTAATGGTGACCCATTCCAGGAGATATTTATTATTTTATGTAAAATTAATTTAATATTTCTGTATCTCCATTAAAATAGCTTGTCTCTCAGCTGAGCAATACATTTGTGTTTTTCATATCTTCATGCCAGTCATATCTCATAGTTAGGCCATCAACCTAACATGCAGGTCATTGTCCCTGCCTCCAAATAATAAATTGTCAACTTAAATGAGAAATTCTTTTTAGTCTTTTTTATTGTATTTCATCACATTTCTATTACTCCTGAACTTATAAATCAGTCTTTCTGGTATGATAATCTTTTCCCCCTCCTTATACAATACTTTAACACTATACTGAAAATGCCTCTCACCGTGTCATCAGCAGATTCCATTAATTTGCTCCTATTTTTTGTGCCAAGGCCATCCATGAGAGTATTTTATAATACTGAGTTCCATAAACAGCCCTGGAGGAAGTCTCTCTGCAATCTTCCTTGAACTATAAGTGATAAATCCTTGTTCTGTCTTTCCCTTACTCTCCTTGCCAAATCCTCTTGCTATTATAATACTCATTTGTATTCACATAGTCAGGTGCTTCCTATGCTATTTCATATCTTTTCCACTTTAATTTATGAACTGTATGAGATTACATGGCTTTACAGAAGCCATGATAAATTCACTGTATTTTCTTGCCCTACAAAAAGGTGATTGCTGTCAAAAACAATGCCAGCAGAATCTGTTATCTTTCATAAACCCAAACTCTATTTTGTCCTATTTTTTACTACCTTTATGCCTTGTATTTTCCTTTGCAACACATTCTAAAGCCTTGTATACTATACTAAGTGTACAATTGCATCATCATGTTCTTTCTGTATTCTTAAATACAAGATGGAAAAAAAAATAGCCCCCATTTTCTTGTGGTATCTTTGGCAGGTAATCATTAATTTGCTAATATTACACAGATTGATCCATTTTTTAAACAATTAAAATCTCCTTCCACACCCCCTTTTTTTTGGTCTTTGGATAATCCATACTTTGTTGGTTTTTTTTTTCTCATCTCCAAGGCAGATTTTTTCCTAAGTTTTTGTTTATTTCTAACATATTTTTTCAGGTAGCTGCTCATCCAGTTAGATAAGATCCCTCCTCTAAGAGTTACAGAGAGTTTTTCCATCTCCTGTTTACCAATCCTCCAAAACTTTCTCAACATTCAGGACTCTGACCTATTCTGACCACCCTACTTTTCCAAACTTTATTTTACTCTATAAAATTTCTTCCTTTTTTCTAACACTTCTTTTTGGTTATTTACAATAATTTAATTTTTATTGATCTGATGTAACTCATAATCATTAGGCCCAAAATTATTTTATGCTACTGTTGTTCTTTAGCCAGTTGCAGCTAAGACACAGTCCTTACTCAGTACACTTTTCCAGTAAATTCTCAAGCTTTTTCCTTCCTAAGCTAAATGGAAACAATACAATAGAAAAGTAATGTATTTCTTCTAATAGAACAGCCCATCTTTCAGTTCATGTGATGGCCACTCTCTTTACCCAGTCTCTGATTTATAGTGATTCAGAGATTGGTGCATCCAATATATAGTATTTTGTCCACAATGCAAAAATATCCATATCAATTTTTTTAAAGATACTATATATCTATATTACTATATATCTATTCCAGTGATGTCCACTTTATTCTTTAAGGCTAGAGCCCTGCCCCTTGAATAATCCTGATAATTCCCAATGGAGTAAGCTTTGGGCATGATATTCTGAAAAGACATAAGAGAATCAGGTCCTAAAAAAAAAGGCAGTGAAGGTTACTGAGGGAGGTCAATTTTTAGTGTATTCCAAAGGAGTGTGCTAGTAATTATGGGAAGAAATTCAGGTTAAAAAGAAAAGGATATCAGGAAAAAAAGAGACCAAAATACAGTACTGGATGAGATGTCTGGAGACATCTTCCAAAGGGAATCTTGGAAGCAGAAAAGTCTTGGGGTTTTAAAAGCAGATTTGACAAAGCAATAGAATAGGGCTCACATTTTTAAGCTGGCTAGCAGAGACTTTTTCCATCTGTAGCTTGTCTGTGTAGCTTCCATGTGTCTGTGTTCCCTACCTTCTCTTTTCCATGCAGATGTTCTACTTCTCATTAAATAAGGAAGTATCAGCTCCCTTTACTGACTTTTCCTTAATTTTCACTCATAACTTAACCCCAGATTTAAATTATTGCTGCACTGCCTTAATCTATTCCACTGAAATTAATTCCAGGTAGTTTTTCTCTTTGAGGTACAGTTCCTCTCTGTGGTCCAGCTAAGGAGGGAAAGGAAGAAAAAAATCCCACCAGCATTTTAACAGTTCTGTGAATGAAAAAGCATATGTTTAATCACAGCTTGCAGCCTGTGGATAGGACTCAAAACAAGGTGTTTTTTATTAATTGTGTTTAATATCACAGACTGAAGTTTGAGACACCAAAGGCAGGCAATCAATTTTTGTAAAATTATTTCCCATATCTCAATTTCTTTACAATCTTTCTTTGTACACTGTCGGATTTACATGCATTCCCCCCTCAAACACGGTGCTCAAGTCATTCTTCATCTCTCAGGGTTAAATAATCCATCATTAGATGAACCCATGCAGATCTGCATGAAATGTTTGCTTTTAAAGCCAAGCTTTCTTACATCAGCCTTTGAAATTTTATTCACTTGGACAAGCTGATTAATGGTGTCAGCATTGTTCATTTGCTTTGCAGTGCATACTGAGCAGATGTTACACTGGCTAGTTGCCCCTCTCTGAGCATGAAGGGGTAAATCCTTTGAGACCTTGCTTTTGTTAGTAGATCACTTACCAAAAGGTCAATAAGTCTGTTTTATACATAAACATGATACTGATTAATCTGAGATATTTTGATTCAGTTCTTCTGGGAGGGGCTTTATATTAGAACACAGGGCCAAACCTGACATGTCAGACTGGGCAAAACATTGGCTCACTGTAAGGGTAATCTTTTCTGTGAGGGTTTCCAGGTTGAACCAGTTATGGGGTGCTGTCATTATCGTTTGCATTTCTTCTCTCATGAGGCACACAGGGGAGGGCTGTAGGGAAAAGTGATGTCTTTTCATGGAGGCAATGAGATGTAAAAAAATAATGTTTTAGGCATTCAAATCCCTCTTCAGGTGTGAAATGGAAACCACAAACTTCATCAATACAGAGTGAAAATGTTCTACAGAAAAATCAAAATGTTAGCAAGAGAAGGAAGAGCAATACATAAGCATTTTCCTTCAACATGGGCTAAACATGAGAAATTAATCCACTGAAGAAGGACTACAGCTGGCAGAAGAGAAACAAGAGTATTGATACAAATGTCAGAAACATTTTGCCATGAATTGTAAGTCAGGTATGAAGTCTCCCAATGCTCAAATATATTTAGAACCAGAGCTTTTACATTATAAAATGGAGGCTGTAAGTCTACCTTATTTGTTGTCCTGGAAAAAATATTTTGAATATGCTACTCACACAGGTAGAAATAGAATTATTATCTCCCTACCTTCTGAAAATACAATGGAGTTTTTAATTTGACTTAATTTACTAATGCACTACTTTTATATGTATATATACAATTATCAATATATCAATTTGTTAATTCAGATGAGGGGTGCTTGTTTTTGTTTGTTTTTCCTCAGAATTCTTTCTCCATCCTAGCCAAAAAGAATAAAGAAAATCAAAAATGTATGCATTAATCCCATACAGGGGATTATCCCATACAGGGATTAATTAAAACTTAATCTATAGCAGTGGATGCAAGATATGATTATTCACAATGCTCTCAGATCTTACAGCCCTCCCTAAGGCTCAGGTCTTGCCTCCCAAGTGAATCTCTAACACCCAGTATTAAATCTTCAAGACAGATTCTATAAAATATTTTTTTAGTATTTGTAATATTTAAATATCAGAAGTATTATATTATCATTTTTATGGCATACAATGTTTGAATTTTAGCTACATCAGCTAGAATGATACAATTATATTGACATGAGTCTGCTGGTCAGGAAAGCCTCTTAATTTACAACTGTTCTTGTCTCACAAGTTCTTGGGAGCTTGGTTATTTAGCTTATGCTGAAGAGAATGGATTCAGCCCTGGAGGTCCACAGTCACTGTCTTTTGAAGGGTATGACTAATATTTAGTTCAATACTTCACTCAGAACTCTAGAAAGACAAATTTAAAACAATGACATATAAATATAACTAGGCTATAGCCTTTTTGAGTATATTTCCTGTTAATAACATGTAGATTGTTTGTATTTCATTCCCTAAGCATAGGCACTCGATTTACTTGCATGTCAGTAAGTCTCTGTCTTAACAATCAATGCATTGCAACCTGTTTGCTTAAACTATTGAGAGTTTATATGCACTAAAAGCCTAAAGGTAACAAGGCTTTTAGTTACTGGCCACCTTTAATGTCAGTCTCAGTTGTGCCACAAAGTGGTTTCATCACCTTCCAGCTGACTGCACCCTTCCCCCTGAATAAGAATTTTCAGGCAAGAAAGCTACTGAAAGGTCAAAGGATAAAGAAAAGCAGCCCCATGAACAGAACAGCATTTGTTCCTTCTGCCACTTTGAGTTGCTGATTTCCTTGCTCTCTCCATGCTTCCATTTGCATAACAGAGTTGATCATCTGGCTTTTATTATGGTGGATTGAATGTAAATCATTACTGAAACATAAAATACATAGAGAACACTCTGGTCACTGACATAAAAATGAAGGTGCTATTGCTGCCTAAGGGTACCAGAGGTGATAAAAGAAGCCCATCAATGTTGCTGATGGATTTTCACTGCTACAACTTGCATGAGAGGTGCAGGAGTTTGCCCCCTTTCTCCCATTGCTTTAAAGTTGTTTAAGAGACTGGGCCTTGTATCTCAGTATATAACTTACCACCAAAACCATCCCCATTTTTGATACCCTCTTGGATTGAACTAGGCTCCAAACAGGGAGATTTCATCTTACAGTGAGATATAATCATGTGCTTAATGGTCACCAACCTAATGAAAACACCCTCCTGATCTGCAACATTTTACTGAGCCATTCTGCTTAAAATATATTTATAGATATATTAGATATATTAGATATATAATTTTGTGTAACATAAAATATATTACATACGTATTATGTATATATTTTATATATTTATTTATATTTGTATCTGGAAAGGCACTCTTTTCCTTCTCAACATAGAAGCAGCTGCAGGCTTTAATTCCTAACATTTAGAAATATACTGAAAACTTACAAACTTACTCCACCTTTTTCCTTTTTGACAAGGATTCCCTGACTTTTTTTTTTGCTAGAGCAAGCTGGGTTGCCATGCTTCCTCTATCTGTGCATTACCAGAATTACTGCACATACACACTCAGTCCAGGACTTCCCAGGAAAACATTGCACATCTGAGTATTGCCAACTACAAATTTAAAAAAAAAAAAACAAAAAACAAAACAAACAACTAGGCCTGAAAAGACAATACTATTTAAAGAAGATACAGGGCCAGGGAGTCTTTCTTCTATCTTTTATTTTTATCAAACTTTCTGGTACATTTGGGAATATTTTAAAATTATTTTTCACAAGGGCCAGAAACCTACCCTTTTGTAACATCTTTTATTGCTCCTTCCCTCTCTCTCTCTCTCTCTCTTTCTCACACTTTTTAATTTGGATTTTGATCCTTGAAATTCTTGCACAGTCGTTGCTGGCCAGAATCCAAGTATCCAAGTGCTGGCAATAACAGAAAAAAACCCCAAGTTTGTGGGTTTTTGGTAACTGGCAATGCTGTTCTCCAGTGAGAAGAATTATCCCTGTGCACAAAGCTTGGATTTCTCATAAAACAACCCTATTTCTCCCTTAAATTTAATCAAAAGCTCTAATGTTTATGTATGCCTTTATTAGCAAAGAGTAATATTTCCTTCAAAGCTTTTAATGTTTTCAGGCTTTCTTCCATTTAAAATTAAAATTCTCTGCTATTTCAGTTAAACACTACAAGAATTGAAATGGAGTAATTTTTGAAATTGAATCTTTTTTGCCTGCAGTACTAGCTCTGAATTTCATCAGCACCACTTAGGGCTGTCCATCAGCACATTACTTAAATCTGTACCAAAGATTTCAAGCTTTTGATCATTCATTTTTCATTCATAATTTTCATCTAGAATCTGGAGTTTCTAGAATATACTTTCACATTTTGATTCTCTTCTTTTCACTACAATTTGTTTTACTCATCACTGTACTGATATGGTTGCAGCTCAGCTCAGTTTGTGTTGGTGGGATTGCAATGAAAGATCAGACGAAACCAAGCTGCTCTCCAGTTTCTTTATCTGGAAGAGAAAGAGCTGATATCAACAATTTCATACCCCAACTCACAATTTTAAGAACAGCCAAAGTACAAAAGCCTGAAACAAATTAATTTGCTAAGGAAATTACCAATCTAATCTGCATCTATTTCTGAAACAGAAAATTTGCTTGAAGCTCTTCCTTTTGGATCTCAGCTTCCAGATATTGTCTTCACAGGTCCCAGGCTGTTACATTATAATCTCAACTCAAGGTTCTGTTGACACCTGAGGCTCCCCTGTGGACAGCATCATGCACAAATATATTACAACTAAACATTACACTGGTCTCTGACAGCGATGTATGGACATAGTATTTTCTTTAGACTGGATACAAAGCCCTGAAACGTGCCACACTTAATTCCTGTCTTTCCCCTTCATAAGGAAAAAAGAAAGGGTGCTCTTAATTATTTTCCTAATCATAAATGTGATCTGTTCTCCTCAAGCATGCAAATGTATCAGTAAAGAGCTGCAGCATTTTAGCCTGACACCTGAAATTTTTCTAGCTGCCACTGGTCAATGTTCTGGAAGCAGAAATCAAATAATGATTCACCCTGGTACAGTGTCTAAATCAATTCAGAGGTAATAACAATTAAGAATGCAGGAAGAGAACTAGAACAATATAGGCAAGGCACAGAATTTGGAGAAGGTGCAAGTCATGAAAGACTGTTTCAACCTGGGCTTTGCATACAAGAATAAAAACTAAAAGACAAAACTAAATCCTGACAAAAATGCAATACATTGAAGGGAATATGAGAACAGTATCTTAACTATAAAACCGAGAGGAAATGTATGAAAATAATTGAAGTAGAAGATTCATAGTTTTTGCTTAAGCAGAATAGTTACAGACTTATATATGCTCTTAATTCCCACAGAAGCTAAAGCCATGATTAAAATTTTACCTGTACTTAAGTGCTTAATTAATCCTATAGTAATCATAGACTCCTCCTTCAGCTTTCACTAAGCCATAGGATTCACAGTATCCTGGGAATTTAAATTGCTCAATACTTTGAAATGCTGCTTTTATTTATAAAAACAGTTATAAGATACATCTAATTTTTAATGTTTTTCTATTTTTGCTTGAAGGATCTTAGTAGTACTGGGCATTGATACAATAAACATGAACTTGTTTGAGAGCAGAAGACAGTAAGACATCCTCCCTAATATTTTCCTTCTGTATTTAGTGTTTAAATAAGGAAAAAATAGCTTATATTTATCACCAGCATCCCTGAATTGTTTCACATATATAGTGCAGTAAAAATGTAAAAACAAAAAATATTCTTGGAATTTATGCTACTGTTTCCCCCAGATAATGACTTTCAGCACAGTAAAATTAACAGATGTTTCTTACTAAAATAATCCAGAACTAAAGGTTAAGTGTTTATTCTCTTTTAAAAACACAAACCACTCAGCAAACAAATAACTTTAGAGTGCCAGATAAATGTGATTTATGTCCAGTCCTGAGGCTTCTATCTGAAGTGAATTACTAATGAACCTCAGGTAAATATATCATGGTTTTATAAATGTGTTTCGGAGGATGAGACTAATTACATACATCGATGTGAGTAATATATAATCAATACCTATTTTCCTTTCTAAAAGGATGAATTAAAACCTATTCAGCAACTGAGACTTTGTTGTTATTCTTAAAAAATAATCAGCATAATAGGCAATAAAAACTGGAGCAAAGAAAAAATGAGAGCAAAGAGAGGAGTAGAATGATTTTTACTGAAAGTTATTACAAAACCTAGAAATCCCAAATGAGATGAAAAAAAGTAGCCAAGAGCAACAAAAGCTAGGCTCTAGAACATCCTGGAACTATAGGACTTTCACCCATAGCACATCACTTGGTGCCTTAGAATCATACAGTCATAAAAGGTCAGAAGGGATCTTCAGGGGTTATCTAGTGCAACTCCTTGCCCAAACAGGTCTAATCACATTTAGTTGATCAGGGCTAAGGGAGTCCTGAACATCTCTAAATATGGAGGTTCTACAACATCTTTGAGCAACCCATTCCAGTGTTTGACCATCCTCATGGTATATTTTTTCCTTTTTATCTAGAACATGGAATTTACTGTGTTGCAATTTTTGTCTGTTGGCTCTTGTGTCATCATAGTGCACTTATGAGAAGAGGCTGGTTCCATTTTCCAGTCCTGTCCTGCAGCCAGGTAGTTGTAAGCAGCAACAAGATCTCCTTTTCTCCGAGCTGAAAATACCCAGCTTTATCAGCCTCTTCACGTGCATCATGTTCTCCAGCTCCTGACTGTTTTGGAGGCCTTTTGATTGATTCTGTTCCATGTGTCAATATTTTCCTTGTACTAGAGGGAGCCCTAAACCATTGACAGTACTGAGATGCAGTGTTATGAAAGATCATTTCCCTGGCCCTCTTGTTAATACAGCTCAAGATGCTGCTGGCCACCTTGGCTCCAAAGGCACAGTGCTGGCACACATTCAAGCTGTCCTCTAGGACACCAAGGTCCCTTTCTGCTTCCAAACAGCTCCCAGCCTGTGCTGTTGCATGGAGCTATTCCTTTCCAGATGCAAGAACTTGGAATTGCTCTTGTGGTGCTCTCTCTGAATAGCAGTCCTGCCCTCCAGCTGAATTCAGCTTTTGAAATGCAACAAAAGAATGTAAAATCTAGAGAGCTATGGTGGGAAAGAAGCCCAGCACTCAGAAGCTTCTCGAGGGAAATGAGAGAACCAGATGGAGATGATAGCTTCAGTTACCTCTAGAAGGTACTCACAATGGGAAGGAAACATTATAGAAATGCTTAGTTGGCTAAACATTCTTCTATTAACACTGAGGAGTTGGTTTGGTCTTCTGTCTTACCATATTAAAAAAACAGTGTTTGTGCTGATTTCATAAGAGGTATTGGCAATTTGCCTTATGAGATTGGTATCATATGTTACTGTATTTGTGTTTGCTTCTCAGAGCATTTTAATTTTGTATCTGTTTTGATTTGATGACAGTGACAGTTCTAAGTCACAAACTAAAATCGAGTCTTTCTTACACAATTTTTTGCCCCAGAGGAGCTGCCTGGAAACTCTCACAGACCAAAATATGCAGTACTCTGCAGCTGGTGTACCTAAACTCATTTTGTGCTAGAATCTTCTCAGAAGGAAGATTCTGAAAGCCATAGTGACCACCTGGATTTATCTAATTCTTCAGATTGTTCACTTACATGAAAACCATGTATTAAGACAAGCCTTTCAAACAGTTGCATTGGTAATCCTTTGGCTCATTAGATTCGATAAATCTTTGAGTCTTTTAAGGTGCATAATCTTTAATAGTTTCTGTCAGGAAACTTTAATTGTTTCTGCCAGGATGGGGGTGTTCCCTTTGCAAAATACGTAAGCTAGGGTCCACAAAAACCATTTGTGGTCAGGAAATGTAGCTTTGGGATACACTTCCAAGATAGATTAGGCAAATTTGGCCTCTGGCTGCTCTTCGGAATTCTGCAAGTTTTCACACCTCATTTAGAAATCAACCCTTTCACAAATTCAGAAACTCCTCTTTTACATGCACAAATAAATGGTTTAAAATAGTCAAATCAAGTTCAGAAAACACCTTGACAACAGAACATAATACAGGAGGAAACCTCTGTCAGGTCCACCAGACACTGTTACTGAATTATGTTTAGGAAGTTCAGATGCTCCTCTTAATGCATGGCACCACTAAGCCACAAATTATTCAATGAGTGATTTTTCTAGTACACAACAAATCCTATCAGTGATTGATGATCTTAGGAATGTGGTCTCTCTAGTACAGAAAGGATGTTATTTTAGTGATATAACTGCTTCATGTGACCTATGGTGTGAACTTCTGTGTCTGGTGAATGGAAGACAAAACAATGTATTTAAATTATTTTGATTCACCTTCCATTATGTGTTGTGAGATGTCTTGGTGGCTATTAAATCTTACAAGATGTCTTTAAAAAGATTCATCTGTGATATACTTCTTTGACCTTGCTTTCATTGGAGTATCTTCCCGTGTCATTAAAAGGTTTAAAACTGAGAAAAATAAGAAATGTTCTAAAATTCTCATGTTTATCATTCCCTAAGTATATGAGAAGCCACCTCCTAGGAGCTGTGGCACAAGGATGGGCCAAAAAGTAAAAAATGTACAACAAAATTTTGTCTTTAGTCTGAGCAACCAAATCTATTCTGGGATCTTCCGTGGTATGGACGATATTCTCCAGGAAGGAGAGGTAATGCCCTCCATGTTTCTTTGTCAACAGGCTATAATAGCTCTTGTACAAAGCCCTTAATAAACTGTGAGAATAGACTTGGACATAATTCAGTTTTCAGCATCCTAATAAAGAATAGCAATGTTAAAACAATTACTAAACATAATCTAAATACTTCCTCAAGCAACTCTGTGGACTGGGTAAGACTGACTCCTGAGATGCTTTTTGGTGGGGTCATTTTGGCAGGGCCAGCACTGGACACTCCTGGCCAGGAAGCAGTATCTGTTTCATAAAGCTGTTTGGGAGAAGTAGAGAACAATTTGTTCCAAAACACACGTTTTACACTGCAAGACACGTTTTACAGTGCAACCGCTGGATCTGGATGCCACCGGGGATCGACGTGCAACAGCACAAAGGATGAACCTCGAGGTCTGTGCTGGCTGACAGGCTGATCTTTGGAAGCTGGGGAGTCCCAGCTACCTTCTGCTTTGTGGGGAGAGACAATGTGGTCAGTGGAATGCTGAGTGCTTCAATCACGAAGCTGAGAGAAATGTGGAATGATGTCTGTGTAGGTGTGGCTCCCACCCTTCCTCCTGACCCTTAAACCTTGCTGGGAGGAATCTGGGTTGTGACTGCAGCTGTGGAAGCACGGACAAGATGTTTTGTCAGCACCTGAAAATTACATTCTTTTCATCTGCCACCGAAAACACGTAGAAAGCGCTCCTTTCCATAATGATGGTATTAGAAATGTGATTCTTTGATCCTAACAGTGGTTAAAATCTCATTATTTTAAGACTTGAGAGTTCTGGGGGTTTTTTTAAGTGTTTTTTTCCTGCGGTTGACATCAGCCTTTAGGGAAATCTCTCCAATCACATACAGTGCGTGTTCAAAAGCTGGGGATAAGGGATAAAGCAGCAATGGCTTTATGAGCAATGGCTCCTAGCCAAGCCCTTCCACACCTAGGGCTGAATTCACATTTGCGTGTGGAGTGCTATGACACCAGATTATCCTTTCTATTAACAACAGCAAGAGTCGTGTTTCCAACGACTTTTGTCAGTGGTTTTCCCAAAAGTTTAATCTCTAATTTAATCTTAATCTCTACTTGGGAGGGGGGAAAAAAGCTCAAAGAAGTGTAATACTCGTAGCCGGCTCGCAGAGGAGGGCGGCGGTGGAGCAGAGCGGGAACTGAGGGGCTGGCTCGCGGAGAGCCGCTCCCGGGGCCGCGATCCCCGCGCAGGCCGCCCGTGAGGGCGCGGTCGGGGCGGCACCGGCGGGGACCCCGCGCTCCGCTCGGCTCGGCTCGGCTCGGCTCTCCGCAGCCACAGCCGCACCGCGCTCGGAGGCGCCTGGGGCCGCCCGTGCGGGCGGAGGGGCGGCAGGAAGCGGGGCGGCCCCGCCGCGCCCCCGGAAGCGGTTGGGCGGCCGCGGGGGACGGGCGGGCTGGCGGGCGCGCAGGGCTCAGACGCGGCCCGGCGCGGCCGCCCCGCAGCCCGCGATGCCCTGCGACCGCCGGGCGCGCCGGCCACGCGGCGGGGCATGGTGAGCCCGGGGCGGCCGCTCCCCGCGGGGACCCGGCGGGCGGCCTCGCTGCTCCGCCCCAGCCTCCTCCTCCTGCTGCTGCTGCTGCGGGGCACCGAGGCGCAGAAAGGTGGGTGCGAGAGCGGCGGCCGGGGGAGGGAAACCAGCCCTCCGGGGCTCTGCTGCTGGGAGGGGGCGCCCCTCGGCATGGGGCCCTACACGCCGAACCTGTTCCCTCCCTGGCCAACAAAGGGCGAGAGAAGAGCCCCGTTTTGGGTGGAAAAAAAAAAAAAAAAAAGGCAAACAAAAAACTCAACAAGAAATGTTTTTTCGTCGCGTATCCCGCACTCCCAGGGCAGCTGGCGGCGGGAGGCTTCGCTCGGAGGGAGCCGGGGCTGTGAGGGCAGGGCAAGGGCTCTGTGGGGTGTGGGGTGACCCCCGCCTGTGAAGTGTTCGGAGCGAGCCACGGGAGATTCTGCCTGCTGTGAAAATAAACTTACACTCGCCCGAGAGTATGCAGAAGTGTTTATAAGGGTGCGCGTCCGGAACGTGTGACAGACAGCGTAGTAGGCGTTGTTGTTTTTTAGTTTTTTTTTGTTTTTTTCTTTTTGTTTAGAGAAATCGATGAGATTTCTCCTCCTCGGGTGGAATTAATGAGCAGGCTTTAGCACTGTGAAAATTACGAGGCGCAATTTGGTCAGTTCATGGCAGAAGATCAGAGGATGCCACTGTGACTGTCACTTTGATCATGTGCTTGGGACAAAGTGGTGGGAGTGAGTGTTTTGACAGCATCTTGAAACTCCTGGGTTTGGGAAGATTAATTTTGTGGTTTTCAATTTCACTTGCTTCTTGCACTGGTCTTAAATCGTTTCAGAAACTGATCTCCTCAGAAACTGTTTTAAAATGTCACATAACTTTCTCTTTCTTTCCGTCTCAGAGATGGAAATGTGGTTGAATTTCAGAAATGCTGCATTTAAATACACAAAGGGAATAGGAATTATATGCACTCCACTGTTAAATTATGCATTTAACTAATTAATTAAAATTAATTAATTGAATGGGAGAAGTTCAGTGAGCAAAGTATTTGTGTAGACTTACCTTTCCTCTTATTTCCAGCTGATTGCATTTAAGTATGCTCCAATACACGTACAAAACTAATGCTAATAAGCGTTTGACACAGCTGGGTTTGTTTTCTTGTAATTTATAATGGATCTGGAGAAGACCCATTTGCTTTTGAGAGGAAATTGGGCTGTTTTAGTCTTTTGAAGGTTGCAGCTGGATGAGGCAGGCTGTTAGTGTTAGTTCATGGCATAGTGTTAGTTAGGCAAGGTGTTAGTTCATGTTGGAGGAGCATCATGCTTGTGCTGAGCTGACACTTGTCTGACCTTTTGGTGAGCAGACTGAGTTTGTTATTCTAGGAGAAAACTGACATAGCTGTGGGGGTAGGGAAGAGTCATAATTTACCTGCAGATGCTTGAGTCGAGTTGGCTCGCTGGGTAGTCAGGGCTGTGTTGGAGGGGGTGGGACTTGCGAGGACAAGAGGCTTTTTTATAGGCATGTGGGAAACTTTATCTTTCTGTACTTTGGGAAACTGCTGCTGAAGAGCTTCTACCCAGAATTTCAATTTGCAGTGTTTCTCTAGTTAACGCTTAAAGTTTGCTTAGAAGTCTCACTCTTGAGCAGGAGGGGAGCCTCTTTATTGACAAACTTCATTTTATTTGCTAACAAAAAGCAGAGCTTGTTTTGAGGTGAGGGACTCTGGTGTTGTCAAGTACAATGCTTCAATATGAGAAACTGCTAGAGCTTCTAAGGAGAGGTCTGCTAGTGAGGGACATTTCCTTGCCAAAATATTTTCATTTATCTTATTCCAGAGAAGGTTGAGAAGCCCATATTCTATATCTCTAAATGCTGACATACTTCTAATTTGGGTAGGGAATTCCATATAGAAATGAAGCTGCTGTCTAGCTCTTGAAGGTCTGCGCAAAGTTAGTACTCAATTAAGGCATTAAATATATGAACAGGCTTCTAAGAGAGTATTTTGATTGACAATAAAAGTAACCAAGGCTTGGGGAATTCCACAATCAAAGTTGCTTTTAAGCTCCTTTATAAAAGTACAGTGAGTGATCCTGTATAGGAACCTAGTCTCATTCATTATGTTAGAGAGGCTGATCCTCTGTTAATAGGCAGTTGTTCATTTTTCTTTTCTACTTTAGCAGCTCTAAGACTCACATACAACATGATCTTTAAATCTTTTTCTGAGGATAGTGTTTTCATTTCTCACATGCTTTTCTGTAGAGCACCTTCCTGGTATGAACTGATTTTAAAATAACATTATTTTGGTCAATATGAAGCGTGTTTTTAGTATTGGGTCAAATGGTGCTCCTCTCCTTTCAGACAGCAGCAAACTGAGAAATGAAAAAGTGCATATATTGCTGTGGTGAATATGTTTTTCACAGTAGCCCACTGTATTATCTTGTAGGATTCAAGGGGAATTTTTTTAAGTCTATGATATTTAAAATCATTCAGTATATATAACTCAGAATTCCTTGGTCAAGGACTTAAACTTGAGTGTGCTGCTGTGTTCAAAAATTATGAACATTTTTATTACCTAACACCTTTAGAAGTGCCCTGTGCTGCATTTCATAATCTCGTGCCTTGGGGACTGTGCAAGTCAGCTCTTGTCATTTTTGAAACAGTTGTTTAGTGAATCTAGCTCCTGGTTGCAAGGAAATTGATATTTGAAAAATACTTAGAGTATTTGGTTTTGGTTTTTTATGTAATTAGGCAGGTGTGAATAAAAGCAAACCAGCAGCTAAGCTTCTTGCTCTTTGTGGATTGCATTTTGATAAACATTGCTCTTAGCAGATGTTTAGGTATTGAGATAAATTGAGTATGGTCTGTTCATTAGCCAAGTTTAACCCCCCTTTTTTAATTTAGAAAAACACAGCTACAGGAGGAATGGTTGCTTAGCTTTCGTCAAAGTAGAAGATGAAAAATGTGTCAGTAATTCTGAAGGTATGAAGCTTGTCAGGTCTGTAGAGCAAGAACTTTGTTACCACACAAACTAGTTTGGTAGCCATCTGTTGGGATTCCTAGTGGATACCAATGTACCTGTAAAACCAGGAAAATGTGCCTAAAGTTACAAGGCATCTTTTATTCTGAAACTGTTTCTTCAGTGACTTGAAGCAGATTTATTTGCAATCTTTTTTTTTTTTTTTTAAGTAGTGCAGGATGCTTGTTTTTGAATGTGATTCTCACATTTTGTTCTAAACAAATAGCAGCCCATCAGGATGTTGTTATATGCTCGAGCCTCGTTGAAGAAAGTGCTCGTTGAAAAAAAGTGATCTACCACTTAGCTTAAAATTTTGCTTTACTTTGCTTAAAAATGTTTACTTTGGTGTAGCAGGGAAAAATAATTTTTGAATGTCTGGTTCTGAGCTATCAGTGAAGTAAAAGAACTTACAGCTCTGTGCACATTGAGCCTCATGGAATGGTTGTCCATGGCCTTGTGTTCAGAGACTCAGCTGGATCATTTGTATGTTCCTTGTTTCCCATCAGTTCCTCGGTGTGCTCTCCTCTCCACAGCACTCCGGGTCTCACCTCTGCTTGTCCCTGCTGCAGGGCAGTAGGCAGTGGTGGCTCTGACTGTGACTAGTCCAGAATTGGGCAGGTGCTGATCCATCAGCTGTAGCCTGGGGAGAAGGATTCAGGCAAAGAGAAGATGCTCTAGCTACATATCCAGCGGCTGAGCAAGCTGGAGGGAGACTGCAGCTTCTCCCTCAGGGTCCTGGAAGAGATGATTTCCTGCTATAAGAGGGGCTGGCAGGGGTTCCAGCTGGCAGGGCAGCCCATTGCAGGTGTGTTTTTTCCTGCTGCAGAGAGCTCTGGGTATGTGAACATAAAGCACTGTGTCTGTCACATGAGTGACCGCTATGTAAGTGCCAGTTTCTATTCTTGCTAAATTAGATTGGGTGGTGTCTCACTGCTCTTTGTATCCATTATCCTTGGCTGGGCTCATCTGGAAGGAAGGGAGTCACAGCCAAACCCAAAAGGAATTATTATGATTTAAAAGACCCTCAGATTTTGCATGAGAGATTTATTGTCCTTCAAATTAACATCAGATTAAGTGTTTTATGAGGAGGAGGAGAGTGCTCTAATGACCTGTTTTGCTTTTTTAATGGGACAGTTTTACTTAAGAGTGCAGAGTGTTTTGAGGATGCAGTTGTGCCACTTGAGGATTCAGGGATTGGTACCATTTAGGCAGGACTGCTGGGGCAAATCCCTTTCATCCCTGTGTTGAGAAGTATGGAAGAGTTTTTCAAGAACAGGGCTTAAAGTTAGGGTAGGCTTTTTCAGGTTTTCTGATGCTCTTTTTAACTTTCCAGCATTGCACTTTGAAGATAGATTTAGAGAGGAGGTACAGCAAAGAATTTTGTGGAGGAATGCTCTTCCTGAAGGGAAGTGAGCTGGTACTGGAAGTATAGACCTAAAAAGAGTGAATATTCTTTGCTTTTGAAAACAAGAATATCAGCAACTTTATATTTCCTCCTCCAGTTAATGAGCCTTACTTGAAGTGGGTATGTGGATCTGGTGGGCAAAAGGTACATCCATGTGTTCTGCAGAGCAGCCTTTCTGGGAGGGTGCCTCCCCAGTACTGCCTTGGTTCAGCCCAGCACATTTGGGAGGTTGTGCTAGCCTCCTCTGTTCCTGTAAAGAATGCAGGAATCACCCTTTTGTCTAAATATTCTGTGGAGCTCTCATGCTCGTGAGAATGTACTGCATTTTGGATTTAAGCAGTACAGTGCATGTTGGTTTTATATATATATAACTGTATTTGTGTGGCTATAAAAATCAAGCATCTGAGCTGGTGTTAAAAAAGCAAGGTAAATGTTCTTTCAGAAGCTTGTGTGCTGTTACTGTGTGCATCTCAAGCCAACCTTCCAGCACGTTAGTGCAGTGTTTAGGAAAATTATTTTCCTGCTACTGAATGGAGATGTTCGGCTTTCATGATTTTCAGGAGTGTTTTCTTATGTTATTCATGTAAGAGAAAAATAAATGTGTCCTTTCTTTGCGATTCTGCCAACCTGTTTTATGGTGTGGGAAATGATGCATTAGGTTTTTAATGAGATCGCTGATGCTCTGTGTAGTTTCAGTCATCAGCTGGTTAAAGGCTGCCTTGAGTGCATCAGCTTTCAGAGCTCAGATAGTCATCAGTTCAAATACAATCCTTGTTGGAATTGCTGCTCAGCATATTGTGAAATGTTTCTATATTGGTTATTTCATCCATATTTTGACAGGCCTTTAAAAAAAACGTTGCTTGTCACCTCTACTCTTATAACTGTACCCTGTGCTTTGGGGAAACCTGGAATTTGTTTTGTAGTCCTCCTGCATTTTCTGATTGAGTTGCTTTTGGATTAATTTCTCTAAATTTAATATTATGGAGCATTCAGGGTCCTTTTATTTAAAATAGTATAGTTGAAACCATTGTCAAAGCATAGAGTGTGGATTTGTTACTAATCTGAAGTTTAGGGAAGTGGAGAAGGAGAGCAGGAGTAATGTGGTAACTTGCATTAAGAAAGAATTTTCAGTCCTGAGGGTTTTTTATAAAGAGTGGTGAGTTGTTACTGTGAAGCTTGTTCATTAATGCAGTAAGACTATGAAATACCAATTTTTGCTGAACTATATCCTTTGCCATCCATTACTGGAGGCAAACAGCTTGAGCTGTGCTGTTCATAGTCTGTTTGAGCTTGTTGCTTTGGTTATAACCAAACACTTTGTATTCTTTGAAACAAAAATTACACTTGAAAATCTGATAGTGATTTGACCTTTGGACCACAGAATAACACTAATTTTAAAAATGGCTTCTGATTGATGCATGTTTTTGTCTAGTGCCTGAAAAAAGAACCCCCAAAAACCCAAACCCCAGCCCTTGAATGGGTAAGAAGGTTTTAACCTGTACTTTCTTTCACACGTGTAATTTCTGGTGTTTGCCTGCATGACCACTTAGTTTCCCCTTGGTGAGGAATTGTAAGAGGGTAGCATTTCTCTATGGTTGCTAAACTCTTCAGAAAATGAAATTAAAGTAGATAGTTCATACTTGTTTAGCTATCTCAGTATTTCAATCAATGGAATCATCGAATTGTAACACAGTCGCTTGGTACTGCTTATGGCATTTGCGTGCTTCCTGTTGGCATTTCCTCAGAATCTGTGTTTGGAGTTGTCACTTCTGTTTGATTTATATTCTTTTTTCTCTGCAAATACTAAAATAAAAATAATTTTCAGTGAGTTAGCAATCTGTACGGTTTGGACCAGCATAGTTGGTGGATACTGAAACTCAGTCATTCGTTGTCTCTTTGATTTTGGTGAGTTTAGTTGCATCCTGAAAATCAAGCACATTGTTTTTATCTTTGCAGTAGGTGACAACTCATACCTCTAAACATTTTGTTCCAAGTTTGCAGTGAGACTGTGATTTGAGTTGACCTCTCTAGCTGTAAAACAACTGGAATATGTTCGCAGTAGCGGTATGAAATGCAAGTTCACAAAACATTAGAAGTGCAAGGATTCTTAGCAGCTATTGGCAGTTGCTTCTAAGTTTGCTTATTCTTTTGAAGAATAAGGAGTCCTGGAAACAGAATATATGTAACTGGGGACTATGTACATCTTGTTATTAATGTTTGCTGATATGAGGAGGATGTGTTGGCCTGGTCACTGGTCTCTGTATAAGAGTGTTGTGCATTGTGACTCAGGTAATCATTATTTTCCTACAGTTATTTGACTGCTAATCTTAGGAACCTCTGTTCTCAGTATCTTCCTGAAAATGCTAATTTCTGTCCTGTTAGCAGAAATTCCACACCTCTTGTTTTTGAGTGGTGTCACAGTTAGGAGGTCCCAGTTCCATGCAATCGTTGTGTACATTGCTATTGCATTAGTAAATGTTGTTGTGGAAGCTGAACCAATTTTGTGAACTCGCTTGTGTCATTCTTGGCAATACCACTAGGTGTGTTTTTAAGAATGTCTTAGAAACAGATGGGGTAGGGAGTTGTTTTTGTATTCTGTTTATTTGTTTTCTTCTTCAGGTGTTTAAAGCATGCTAGCTTTAGGAATAGTTAAAAAGTGTCTTTCTCAAGGTGCCTTTGCTCAAATCTGAAAACTTTTTGGAAATAAATTTAATACAACTTCCTGAATTCCTTTTAGTTAGAATAGTGACTAGCCAATTTTAAGGTGTACAGGAAATCATACTTTAAAGGCCTTTCTGCTCTTCAGTACACTAGGAAACCATCATTGTGTAAAATGACATGAACTAGGATCTGACAGGTTCAAACTTGCTGCTTTTTTCTTTTTGAAAGAGAGAATCTGGGGGTTTTTTTGTTTGTGTAGTTTTTCAATATTTCTTCTCCTTTTTTTTTTAAGAAATATTTCTCTGTATTTTCTTTATGGCAAAACTGTATCACAGTGGTTTTGTTAATTGTAGTGTTAAAAACAAACAGCTGTTTTAAGATTTTTTTTGTTGTTCTGTGTGGGTATCTTTGATTTTGTTAACATTTTTCATTGTTCAGTAAAATTTTAAATTAGTGTATAACATTTTAACATTCTTCATGATGTGGCAACTCAATTCAGCTAATCACAGAATACTGCCTTATTAACCATATTCCATTGATCATGCATTGTTCATGAACTGAAAAGTGGAAATAAAATCAATGGTCAGATCATCTATATGCTTTATTAAACACACTCCCCTTCCCACTTTACATCTTTACTAGTTAATCCCCCCTCTAAATCTTCCTCCCAGATTTTCAAGTTTTCCTGATATACTTTTAGTTCAGGGAGGAGGTTTTGTTATCTAGGATTGGAATGTTATCCATCAGAGTGACCATCCTTGCCAGCTACTCATCTTTGGATTGTCAGTCTTGCTGGAATTTGATGGATTGTGCATGAGGTCACATGGATTCTCTTTTAAAATATTTTTCTCCAAAATGATTTTTCTTATAGAACCACTTCTTAAAGCCAACCCCTCTGATTTTCTTGCTTCTTTAAGTGCTGTCAGAGGTAATAATTTGATATATCCTTGTGAATACTATTAATGGTGGAAAAGGGAACTTGAAAAGCTTGAAAAGGGAACTTGACAAGCTTCTGAAAATGGTTGTGAGCAGATAATTCTTCTGTTATGGATTCTAAGTAGGAGGATGGTGTAAACACTTCCCAGAGTGATGCTGTCAGTCATCACACTGTTTATTGTGACCTGGCATTTAATCAAGGTTTATATATAAATGTTCTGTAAAATTATTTCAGATTTACAAAGGATAATTATTTTTCATCCCTGAGTACCATTTTCTCCTCCTATTCAGTGATCCCTTTGTGATTTTCCTAAACTTAGATTGGGCCATCATAAGACCTCTAATGGTCCTTAGCTGTGAAATCTTTCAGGTCTCTTAATTGCAAATTCTTGGAGTAGAAGGAGTAGCTATTTCAGTGCCCAGTTGCAGCTTTCAATGTTGAAGGATAACGCTGAACTGTTTTAGCAGTTGTGCCATAGCTCTCTGCAGTTTTACCCCAATATAAAATTAAAAATAGGATGTGTGAAGTGTTTTAATTAGTGGGAAGACAAGCCACTTATATAGGTACTTGCATGTAAACATGGAGGTTTTTGTCCTGGAGAGAAGCCTCACAGGAATGAGGCAGGTGAAAGATCCTCAATATCTTGAGTGGAGAGATGAATTACAGTGGTGCAGTTTTGCCTGGTTACTCCTCAGAGTTCAGAGCTTTTGCCTCTGAAGGGATCGTGTACACAGAGATACAGCACATATGCTGAGTATGCTGTGCATGTATGCTTGCCTGCAAGACCACGCAGGGTTTCATAGCTGGCAGCTGCTGCATCTTTAGCAGGACTGTAGCCAGTTAAAGCCCATATCTGGTTATTTTAACTTTGCTTCATAATGGTTAAGATACAGAAAAAAACACCTTGCCTTGTTCAGTCTGGTGGAAAGAAGCCACTGGTGCTTAATTTTCTTTTGCAAATCTGTGAGTTTTGTGATAAACCAAGAAGCCCTAAATCACATTATCTGTTCAATTCTATTTTTATGCAATTGTGTACTGGTGTCAAAGTACATCTCATTATCACAAAGGAGGAAAGAGCAATGCATTCAGTTGAATGCTTTTGAACACTTGTGTATTAAGTCTAGTGATGATCAGTTTTTGTCTTCTTCCTAAGTACAGTTGAAAACTTCAAATAAACCATTTGCATTACTTTATATTCATTTTTAAATAGATGCTTTCAAGCTCTCTAGTCCTCCTACACAAGGCATCATTTTCTTCTTGCTGCAAAGAAGGTACAGCAAAGCTGGCTGGCAAGCTTAAAGTTCACAAATAGTTTATACTGAAGCTTCACACACTGACTTCCTACCTGCTCTCACTATACTTTTTATGATAAATTTGGCATTTTAAAAATAGTGGCTCAAATATATAAATTTGCTGTCATATTCCTAGTTCATCATCTTCTTATTCAGTAGTACATAATGTAGTACATAATTATTTTATTGGTTGTATTCAGAGAGGGTCAAAAGTGTGACATCTTTGTTTTAAGGGAATATCTGCAGGGCAAAATTAGGAAAGAAGTGCCTTTTAGAACAGATTGTATATTACATTTTAAGATGCTGGAATGAAGCCAAGTCATTCAAAATGGGGAAACTCCAGACAGTCCCTGTTGTAATTTTGAAATTAGATTAGGAATTTAATGTTGGAAATCCAGATGAAGCTGTATGCCACCTACACTGGGAGAAGGAACTGCTGGTGCACAGATGTGGAGTGGGATGTTTCATTAGCTGGATGACAACCTTTCAAGAGGGTTAGGAATAGATTTAAAGTCTCTGTTCTTGGTGCAGCTGTGGGGTGCAAATAAAGACAACTGTGTTCTGAGGTTTTAGTGACAACTGTGTTTTAAGGTTTTCTTTTTGAAAGCATCCACTCTTTTTTCTTTCTGTTCAGGTACCCAAACCAAGAGCTTCCTCCCTGCCGGCTTCTGTTGATTCCATGGTGCCAAAGACTGTTCTTACCTGTGGCTGCTGCTGGCCCCTCCCTGTGCCTGCCTTGCATCCTCTGCATTGTTCAGGCTCCAGTGGTTGGTGGGCTGTGTCCATCCCTTGCCCAGCAGAGAGCAGCTGGGATGGGAACCTGGGCTCAGAACTGGGGTGCAGCCCAACAGGGGTACAGTGAGCACTGGCAGTGGATGGAGCAGGGAAGGGAGAGCTGCTTGTGAGAGGCAAGATGGTGCAGCCACCATGGATCTGCAGCTTAGGCTGTGCAGTCTCATTTATGAGCTGGAAAAGGAAGGGGGGAAATGTTGAGTGTAGTGTTAATTTAGCATGTGAATTATTGGCATGATTGGAGAACTAACTTTTTGCCTCTTAGTTGACACGTGTGAGGCTTGTAAAATTTCATGTGGTCCTAGTGTGGTGAGGAGTTTGAAGAACTTGAAGGAGGTTTGAAGCCCATTCTGACTATGACCATTGCTTATTCTCATAGTGTTTTGTTTTGCATGATCATCTGTGTGTTATTTTTCATTTATTCATCATCTGTGTAGCACTTAAAACACTGAAGCACAACAGTGTTTATTTTTAAGAAAGTGTTGGTGCAGATTGCAAAGTAAATGCTGTGTCTTGGGAAGTGGGCCAGCTGCATGTGCCAGCCAAACAAAGACACAGAGCATGAGCTGTCACTGTGAGTCAGCCTGGGCAGCAGATCAGAGATTATGTACCATTGAGCACACAGTCCTCTCACAGAGTCGTCATGTAAATCACTTTTCACCATGCCTAGCCTGTCTTTGTAGCCTCCTTTTGCCAGCATACTATGTAAGCAAGTCATAGCTGTCCCTGGGGACTTATATTGTTCCCCTGGCATCAGTAATAGAAGCTCTGCAGTAGTATTACACAAAGGATATCTCTGTTGTTCTTTTGATGTAGTCAATTCAGTTAGTACATGGCAGCAGAGGAAGCACATATCTTACCTGTGCTGACAACTTAATAATTGTAGATAATTTATTTTAAAATGTTATCATATTTTGGATGCTAAATTTAGGATTCCTAAGTGTTACTCTTTTGTGTTAAATTCAGTGGCTGAAAGCTAAGACTGGAGTTTCAGAGAGGGTGATTGTAAAGCTGCATGTACAGTTAAAATAAAATTAAAATAATTAAAATAATAAAGTGCTAATTATCACTAGCCCAGCACGTGGCCCATGTTGTAAATGAAAACAGTAAAATTTCGTTGTAATGGCATATTAAATTTTGTATTTTTGCTGTAAGAACAAGAATCAGCCTCTGTCTGCTCTCACTCTCTCCTGTCACCCCACAGAGCTGCCAGCATTTTGAAAAGCCAAATGCTTACTGTGCTTGTGTCCTGTTCCTGTCTTTGTTAAGCCTCATCCCATAATTTCACCAACTGTCTAAGGGTGCCCCACAGCAGGTAAATCAATCCAAGCCATAATCCCACCTGCCCTTCACTTCCTGTCCTTTCACTGGCAGTGGCATCAGGGGCTGCCTCAGGGTTGGGTTGGTGAAACCCAGCACCGTATGGTGGCAGTGGGTTGGGGCACACTCTGCAGCCAGCTTGGTTCCTCAAGCCAGTGCACCACTCTTGTGTGACTGCTCTTCCCAGGGTTGGGATGGTTCTGCCTCTGGTTGCCATTCAAGCTTGTTTAAAGTGCAAACACGGGTTGGCAGTGCTGCTGAAAGAAGCAATTGCTGCCGTTCCCCTACTCACACACTGTCTTATCCCTGTGTCAGGGAAGGCATGCTGCATATGCATACTCAGATAAATTAGGGGGTTGCTCTAGGTTAAAACTAACAGCTGTTTTTATGCCAAGTCCCTGCTCTGGTTGGCCATGTGGCTGCATAAATGTTTGCCTCCAGTACAGGAAGGGTGTGAGAACATGTGGCCAAAAGTGAGAGGCAGACAAGGCTTGCTTTTGTCTGTGGCTGTGCTAATTTAAAGTGCCTTTAAGTGTTTATTGAGCTGTGGCCTTGCTTGTGGCAGTGTGGGGTATTTTATGTTGTGAAACATCTGTGATGGGATGAAATGCCCAAACCAGCATGTTACAGAGGCAAATAAATGGCATTAAGATCAAAGTGGACTGTGTGCTTGTTGGCTTGTTAAGAAAATTAATTCTGACAGAGGCCCAGATTCCTTCCTCAAGAACATTACTCTATGGAATTTGGTGGAAACAGCAGTAAAATTGGAGGACACAAATAAGGGCATTTGAAAATACTTGAAAAAGCTATTTAGAATTGCATGTCTCTGTGATTTAATTCCTCAGTGTTTCTTATTCATGGAACTCTTTTGTTCTTTGTGTAAACTTATTTGCCCACACTGAGAAAAGCAAAAAGCAGATGCAGTGTCTTTTAGTGGTATGCTGATAAAAAGCAGAGAAATACAGAGCACAGGAGCTGAACAGATGAGGAGAAATTATAGTAATGCATTGAATCAGAAAGAGTTGGGTATTTGAAGTTAAAATTAATGTTTTAAAACATTTTTGTGCTTAAATGACTCCTACAGATTTGGTTTTACATTAGCTTAGTTAAAAAAGTTTTAATTGCATCCAATATTTAGTCACAAACATACAGAAAATAATAGCTTATATATGTAAAATCTTCTCAGGAAACCTACTGGTTGAATTGAGTCTGTTCAAAAGGCACTTCCACATGTTAAAATTGAGATTGATGTATGGATATGCATCAGTTATGCCTTATAGATTACAATATTGAACTGTCTGATGTCTTTGTCATTCACTCTTCTCTGAGTAAAGAATGGGAAAGTATTCACTGGTCTAAAAAACTACTTAAAACATGTTTTGATAGTGAAAACAGGTTTAGCAGTCACTAACAGCAGCTGTTCTCAGTGGACAATTACAAAGTATAGTTATTCTTTTTTTTTGTGGGTAATTATAACTTAGCACCCATTCCTGTATGTTCAGTATTCCTTCATTTTATTAAATTCCACGTTTTCTTCAAGTATCAAAATCCTGTGGATTTGGTATGTTTGTGTTGGTTCGATTCCTGTATTTTGTTGATGTAAAGAACTTGGCTTTGAGGAATTGTTTTCAATCATGTGCATGATTGCATCAGGCATCACTGTGCCACGTTCATATGAACTCTGTTAGGAGGGTTCATCCAGGCTGCATTCTGAGGTGCCTGCAGAAGAGGTGGATTTTTCTGATGGCAGCTGCTTAAGATGTGCTCTTGTTTCTAACACAAGTTTTGGTGAAGAGCTGAGCTTTTCCTCTTTGCTGTGAACTTGGTCCCCAGGACACGTGAAATTGGATGCGCATCTGCAGCCTCTCCAAGTGTCAGGTGTGATGTGTGCACATGAGTGATCCGGTGCTTCTACAAAGGGCTTTATCTATCCTGCAAGTGTAGGAGGCTTGTGCTGTGACAGAGAAGTCTGAAAGAAAGCAGGAGACTTGTTCAGCTGTGTACTGACAACAGAAGTTGTCAGCCCATCCAGGAATAATTCATTAGGGAATTGATGTTTATCCTCTGCGTGTTCTCAGATCTTCCTCTCTCACAGATTAACAGAAGCAAAAGATTCTGTGTCACTTCATGACTTATAGGTGGATGAAGCAAATAGTGTCCTATATATGCTGCCACAGTGAAAAGAATTGTACTTTTTCTTGGAAAAATTGCAGAGTGTTTCAGATTGCTCCCCTGATGCTGGATGTGTGTATGTGTCTCTGGAGTTCACTAGTGATGTTTAAAGAAGCATGGCAGAAATGATGAAGCACAACGTTGCATGGAGAGGCTCAAGAACTGCCCTTTTATAGTGCCAATACAACAAGATGTGGGTTCATTGTTCTGCAAGTTTCACTGGAATTGTGATTTTTAAAATTTTCCAAATAGCTTATGAGTGATGCTGCTGCCCTTGGCAGACTGTATATGCCATGGTAATCTTCAAATTCTTCAGGCATGAAGTGTCTGGCATTTCTGTTACCACTAATATAAGTGAAATACAAAGAAAGATCTAAAATGTCTATTCAGAACAAGCTACTTTTAAAAATTGACTTCATGGTAAGATGCTGCAGTTCAGCACAACTGTTTTTCCTTTCGCTGCCTTTATAGTATGATTTAACAGCAGATTTTTTAGTATGGATAGAGGAGTATTTTTCCTCTCATGTTTTTAAAAAAGCATACAACAAAAAGAGGTTTGAAACATTTTCATTAAATTGTGTAAAGCAAATTAGAAGGTTTTTCCCTCTAGCCATGGGAAACAAGACATTTTCCCAAACTACAAGGGATAATGTTGACATTTTTTTAAGTGATGTATCTTTAAAAGAAAAGTCCCAATGTCTTTGTAAAACATAAAATATTTTATTTGCATTTTCTCACCTAAATATGTTGTGGAGTTCTTTTACTTTTCTCATCAGAAAGCTGTGCCCTGTTTATCATGCAGTGCAGATACTGTTTCAGGCTTGAGACAGCTGAACAACAAACTAGCGGAGAGAAGTGTTTAAATGAATGTTAGGCATGATCTTTTCTACTTTTAACTGGAGAAATTTACATACATTTTGGGTCAGAGAGGAGACCTAGGCTTTCCTTTGTCTCTGATTTCCAGCAGCATAGGCTTAAGGTGCAAGAAGAAGGGGAAGAATCAAAGATACAGAATTATGTGCATTGTTCGTATTCCTGGGTTTGAAAAATAGTATTTGTGTGGTGACTGCATTGCAGTAACAGGCCTATTGAAATGAGAAATAATTAACTTCTGAGCATTATAGTTCATACAGGGATTTTTATTCTCCTTAAAATGCACTCAGAACAGTGTATACAGGTGAATGTTACTATGATTTCACATTCAAAAGGTCACTGTGCCAGTGTATATGCAGAGTATTTTCAATGTGTAAATGAATAAGCAGTTGCTTACCCCATCATGGATCAGGAAAAGCACAGAAATGGTTAATGGCTCATTACTTTTGTTTAGGACATAACCTAAATCTGACTGCTAATTATGTTGATAATTATTTTTGTATCTGCAGTATAAAGAGTTTTGAAATGCTAACCCCGTGTAACACCATGAATATGTTAGTTGTTGTTGTTAATGTAATAAATTCCATGCATTTTGTAATGTGTGTGAGTATTTGGTTGTCAAAAGCCATTTTACTAGAACAGGAATCCTTTATTGTTAACATATTAAGGCTAATCAGAAATCTGACATTTGAATGCTTAGTAGCTAATAAACCAAGGCCATACAGGGTCTGCATAATAAAGCTTTCACTTTTCTTACGGTTATAACATGCCTTTTGGAAGAAACAAAGATTATAATGATATATAAAACATGCAGTTTAAGTTACCTCTTTTTAATGTGGAACAATAGTGTCTCGTGTTAGAAAAGCTCTAACTTAGAAGAGTAAATTATCAGATGTCATCCAAATGGAAATAATATTTGCCATGGGATGGAACAAAGTGTTTTAAATCAAATTGCATTAATGAAAACATGGCTGAAGAACAGCTTCACAAATGTAACTTTTGATTTTACTGAGCAGATATTCCAGTTAACTTTTCCAAGGATGTATCATTTTCATTCCAGACTGCTAGCAAGATAAACAGCTGCAGTTTGCATCTGCATCTGTTTATAATTCTGTGTATACTAACAGAACTTAAGCTTTTATAACATTCAGCTATCTTTAATGTGTCAGATTATAAGGAGAATAGTTTTTCTTAGCAGAAATTAGGTGTATTTGCAAACAGATTAATCAGACCTAGTTAATTTAACCTCAGGGCTTTGTTTTTTCTACATCACTTCAGTGCATTTGACTTAGTTTTCCACTTATCTTACATTTTAAAATTTAGTTAAAATTCTTAAGTACAGTTTTTGTACCTAAAGCTCAGCTTACCTTTTCAAATTTAGTAGAGGAGCTACACATATTACTGTGTAATATGAAACACTTTTAGCTGTCAAAACAAATTTCTGTCAATAGGAATCATGGTGATCATTGAGAATGTTATTCTGAGAACATTCACATTCCTAAGCCACAGAAATGCACTTTTTGTGCTACATTCTGGGGGAAATGCATGTCTAGCTGTTGAGTAATTGAATTTATCAGTTTACTCTTTATAATTTAATATTGACAATACACAATTTGTGTGACTGTTTTTCATTTGTTAAACAAATCAGTTTTAGTACTGCTATTGCTGTTTAAAATTAATACTTAAATGTTAGGTAGAAGGCTCCAGCTTGGAGTCACAGCAAATTCCGAAAAATTGAGTATGTTCTCCAAATAAGAGTGAATTGCAGCATTAAAATAGTGGTACAGTAGAAAACAGTATATTAACAGTTTGGTAATGGTCACACCTGTATTTAATATGTGGTATAATATTTGCTGTCCATTGGCTTTCTGCTTCTTTTTCATTATGTTGTGAGTACAGTAACTCGGTAAAACCAATGTGTTCTTGTTTTATTGTCAGGTTTCTCTGTCCTTTTCAGCACCTGTTTCCTTCTGTACTGAGGTGTTAAGGAAATATGAAATAGTAGGAACACTTCCTGTACTGTCCATGCTGTTTGTTAAGTCATTATGGATCAGTTTCTATCTCATTGAGAAAGTTGTAGCAGCTCTATGATCACCTGTGATGATAAGCTAAGCAAAAGTCAGTGGTGGTTGAATGGTATTTTGTCACCATTGCTGTGTTATTTGCATGTGAGTGCAGACAGAGTGTGGTTGGTATGGTGTGATGTGAGGTTTTGAACATGAAGATGGGAGCTGATTTCTTTCTGCTCTTTCCTAGGTGATGGGTGTGGGCACACAGTGCTGGGCCCTGAGAGCGGGACCCTGGCCTCCATAAACTACCCCCGGACCTCTCCCAACAGCACCGTGTGCGAGTGGGAAATCCGCGTGAAGCCCGGCCAGCGGGTGCAGCTCAAGTTCGGTGATTTTGATATTGATGACTCGGATGCCTGCCATTCCAGTTACCTGAGAGTTCATAATGGCATTGGCCCCAACAGGACAGAGATAGGTAGGAGCTTTAATTATCACTATTTGAGAACTATTGTCTTGTGTAGAACTGGAGTGTACTGTTGGTATTTTTGTTACTTTTTAACAACAGCTGTATCCTAAATGCAGCACAGATGATGAATTAATCTTTGAGATTCTCAAAGGAAGCTCCACTGCAATGTGGGGTTTTTTACTCTGACATTTCCTAGTAGCTTGCAGAGTTCTTGTAAGCACTGAAGAGGGAGCTGTAAAACTAGAAGCATCTTCATTAAAAAAATTAAAAAGTAGTAAATATGTAGCTATATATATCTCTTAGCTGAAATGCCTTTCTTTGTATATAGATTCACTCTGATTTGAGCTGTTCATCTTGGTGGTGTTAAAGGCAGGCTTCAAAAGGTGTATAGTCCAAATATCCTTCATCCTCAATGTTAGTGTTTGTTCTCTTCAGGAGCATTTCATGACTAGAAGACAGTGTTTTTTTTCTTTCAAACAGCAGTGTGATGTTATCATCTACATCAAGGCATATGTAGAATGTTTAGACTCCTACTGTTACTTTGCATAAAACTCAAAATGAATTGTCATTCTTCCTTTTCTAAAATTAGCTGTTATTATGCAGATTAACTTTATTTTCTCTCCTAAAGCTTTAATTTGGTGAGAGAGAAAAAGATTTACTCCACCGAGACTGTTTTTGTGCAATTCAAGTGCTGATTCCGATAAATTGAGTTTTTTTCTAAAGAGGCTAGTGGAGTGTTAGGTTTATTAACCTTCTTTTCCAGCTGTTACCTTGGTAAGTGTGTGTGAAAATAAGTATGTGCTTGGAGCTGTTGAGCCAGACTTAGTCTAAAATAGGAAACACTGAATACCTTAAATGGCAAGGAACGTCAAGTTCTGATAAGTCTATTACTCACTTTTACAAGGGACTTAATGGGCTCGAGTAAATTCCTGCTTCATTTGTTTCCCTTGCTTTTCAGCTGTGGCCTGCTGGTCTAGCAGCACAGTATGTTGAGGAAATGTGTGTATTCTGCTCTTAAATCAGTTAAATCACAGGACAAACAGCGATGTTAACAGTGGCAAATACAGATGAGGCAGGGTTTGGGTTGTTTTCACGTTTGAAGCAACAAACACTGGAGAGATTAAAGAGTGACCTGAATTTTCTTGGGAGAAATCTGTACTTAGATCCTAGATCCTAAGTTTTTCCATTCAAGACTACTGACAGTCTAACATTAACTTGTTTTACATAAAATCTGAAATTCAGTCATACCTTTTTAACCCAAAATTCCTTATAAGTTGGCTGGTTAGATTAAAAAGTAAATTGTTAGTTGTTTCATTGATAAACAGGGAAGGTTTCTAATGAAGCTTTTAAGGGCTAGTGCTTATTCCAAGTTGAGTATTTATCATTAAATCAAAAGAACATTCAAATGCTCAGTGTTAGGTTTGTCTCTACTATAAGTAAGATCTGGAGGAGTTTGTAATATTTCAATACAGTTAAATCACTGCATCTGCAGTCAGATGTACTTATTTAAGACATGGGAGTTCCCTCTCCTGCTGTACAAAAGCACTTGGGATCCTTCAATGCATAAGTACAGACAAAATAGCAATATTACATCTTCTGCACATACAGCTGACAAGTATTACTGCAGTCATGCTTTGTCCATTCCTAGTGCTTGCTTCCTAAAAGATTGTCAAAAATCAGGAAAAGGCCAAGGGAAAATTAGACAAAATGATTTATAGTCTCAAAAGTATGGCTTGCCATGAATCATAAGGTGCATCACTCTACAGTTTGTCGAAGGCCATGTGTCCGTGGGGCAAGCAGCACTGCAGAGTTTATCCAAGCTGGATTTAAATGGCTTGCACTGTATATTTGCTTGAAGAAGAGGATAAATGGTGTTTTGAGAGGAGTCTCATGATGGTCACTCATGTAACAAGATCCAGTGGCTGAAAACAAAACTCTAAAAAAACTTTTCTGGCTTTTATTAAAATATAATAATGATAGGAATTGTTATTTTAACTTTTAAAATTTTTTAAATTATTTTGTTAGTGTTTGGGAGTGCAATTCAATTTTTAAAGGAAATTGACATACATATAATATTTATTTTGTATTATATTTTTTAAGAACTATTCCTGCAGGACCATGTGCTTTAAATGGTCACTAAGCACATTATTTAGTGTCATGTTCATGTATTTGCTTCTGAATATACACCAGAACTAATATGAGCCTGCACTGCACAGATGAAATAATAGGCTGGAAATTGAATAAGGTGCTTATTCATTCAGTACATGTGTTGTTTTGGGTCAATATTTGTTCTCTTCCTTCTCTCCATAGGAAAATACTGTGGGTTTGACTTTCAAATGGATGGTTTAGTTACTTCAAAAAGTAATGAAGTCACAGTACAGTTCATGAGTGGAATTCACACTTCTGGACGTGGATTTCTTGCAGCTTATTCAACCACTGACAAATCAGGTATTTGTAATTAGTTGATAATTTTTCTCTGCTGGCAGAATTAGAGCTATCTAGTAATTCATTTACTCTCACATTCTCACTAATTAACTTCTAAAAATTTAGTACACTTTTCATTATACTTTTCTGTAGGAAATGTAACTGCCTAAATAAAAGTTGCTGTAGTTTCAAAGCTTACCTTGAATAGCAGAGTAGAAATGTCAGTTGTCTGTTATAAATGAGAGAACTGCTTCAGATTCAGGACAAAATGCATTTTTTCAAGCACTAGTCAAGTGGCAGATAGTTAATAAGTTTTCTTATCAAACTGTATATATTTCATGCAGATGAACCTTTTGGAAATTTTTGTTTCAGTAGCAGCATCCTGTACTCCCTTAGCTCTTTAATAACAAAATCTGCTGGCAAGTTTTTTGTCTTTCTTGGGTTTTTTTTCTCCTGGTTTTGATTCTTTTAAGCCTCTGAAAGAGGTTGCTGTATTTGTTTTGCGTTTCTTGCCACTCATTGTAAAGGTGAGCAATACACGTGGAAATGAAGGAGCAGCAGCAACTGCCTCAGAAGGCAAAACCCTATCTGGAAGTTTTCTAAAAAGAGCAGATAAGGAGTTTCAGTTTTTAATTTTGTAGGGTTTTTGATGCTTTCCTCTCTGTATTTTGGACTGTATGTGTTGATACACAGCTGACACAAACATGAAAATTTGTGGTATCAATTATGGATGTTAATGACACAGCATTCTAACATTTGTTCTCTGTGGGTGCTTGGGTTCAGCACTGCAGAACCATTAGATGATGAAAACACAGGCCTCTTTAGCTTACTAATTTAATTTTATGAAAAGAGCATATGTTTCTGCCTCTGATTTATCTCTGAAATATAGCTATAAATTAAAATTAGGCTGCACAGAAAATGAGTTTTGGAGTATTATCTTGTGTCATATTCTCGGTAGATTTCCTAGTTACTCAGAAAAATTAGCAAGGTTCTACTGTAATACAAAATCTGTTGCAAGAAAATTTAGTAGGAATGTGGGTTTTTTTGTTCTGAGACTTTTGATTAAACCTCAGAGGCTCAAATGTATGTGTTCATGCACTTTAAAAAGCATATTCAAGCTTGTTGTCTTTATCATCTTCTTGACCTAAAACTTTTTCTTTCCAGACTTAATTACCTGTTTAGACAATGCAAGTCACTTTTCCGAACCAGAATTCAAGTAAGACTGATTTTTACCTGTTTCCCTCCCAGTCTCTTTAATGAAGTGATTTTAGTGTTTCTACTTTGCTTTGTTAAGTGTATCTGATGCAGCTTGAAAATTGGCCATGCAGAAAATGTGAGACACAAACTAATTAGGACCAGAGCTGACAAATTTTGACACTTGCACTTCTGCTTCCTCCTCCTGTTTCTCCCATTTGTTGTTTACATGCAGTATACAGTAGAACCTCGTTAATTTGCACTAACACATAGGAGCCAATATCTCATTTTCATAGAATATTGCTTTTATAAATAAATTATAGCAGTAAATTGTACACAACTTAATTATTGAAATTTGTATTACGGTTACCTAAGGAGCACTAAATGATGAAATGTATTAGAAATTACAAACCCATTTCAGTTTGGTGCTCATTAATGAGGTTCTGTGGAGACATAGAATGCTGTACATTTTGAAGGGGAAAATGTGTCATTTCCCTGTTGTCTCCTTCCTCAATTCCATCTAAAGCGAGGGCAATGTTTGAAGCTGCAGTCTACTGTGAAGTGTCTAAGCTTAATTTTTGAGAACTTAAGCCGTGGAAACAGGGAACATTTCAAAGGGCAATCTTTGCATTTTTCCTTCATTTTCCCAGGTTCCAAAATAGGGCTCTAGTTGTAGGTTCTGTCCTTAATCAACATGTGACAAAGTCTCTGAATCCTCCTGTTTTCATAGAACCTACAAAGTCGCTTCAGCTGTTGCTGAACTGTGGTGAAAATGTTGATGAGTTTATGCTACTTTGCTTTTATATCTTGAAGATGTCAAAATTTCCATGTATACAGTATGAAATGTCCCTAGAACATGAGCACAGGCTTGCTCCAGAGGTGCTGTTGTCTCACCTCTTGCTTTTTATGAGCTAGTGGTAATTTGACCAGTTTTTTATGATCAAAGCATTGCCAATAGCATTACTTTTCAGATGTTTTATTTAAGGGTGGAAAACAAATAGGTATGCAGGTCTCTAGTTCATAAAATAAAATTCATTAATATTGTTACTTATATGACTTTGAATTTATAGTAGCTATGTGGTATTCATATTATAAAATGCTGGCTTTATTAGTTCATCATATTGAGACTGGAACTGTTCTTTCAGCTGAGACTTATTTTAAAACATTTTTAAATGTCTGTTCTGCTGTTGTATACTTGTGAGTATTTTTGATCTGATTTTATAGGTCTTCAGTTAGGAGGTATCCTTACGGAGTGATATATGAATAGAGAGTGTTGTAAATCAAAAACATAACTTTTTTATAACAGTAACAGAGTTGTAGATGCATGCATTTCCTGACTTGGTATTTTGTTCTCTTTCAGTAAATACTGTCCAGCTGGATGTGTGATTCCTTTTGCTGATATTTCAGGCACTATCCCTCATGGATACAGAGATGTAAGTAAAAATACTACGGGCTCAAGTGCATTTTGGTGAAACACATGATGGATGATACAAGTCAGTTGTAGTTGTTGGCATTAGTTGTGCTTCCTGGATGCTGGGATTTGTACTTTCCTAAAGTGAATAACACGATACTCATTTTTTAGCACTGGTGCTAAATGGCAGGTGCTTCAGATGTTACCATCCCCAAGAAATGGAGTAGTGTAGTAGAGTCTCAAATACTTTTCTAAGTCCTGCAGAGAAAGGTGGATCAATCAAAAGAGAGGGGTTTTTTTTGTTGGTTTTCTCAGGCTGGGAAATTGAGATTTATAAAGAAAGAGCAGGCTAATTTAATGATGTCGTCTTGTTTTTGACACTCTAATGCCTCTTTCAGCAGTGTCTTAGATGTTATCCTAATTTTTGTTACACTTGAGAGATGAAATACTGTTTATGCTCAGAAGCTATAAAATAGTTTGCAAGACAAAGTTAATACTGTAACATAAGTTCTGTAAATTGGTAATGAGCATCTTTCATAATGTACTGTTTACTTTAAGCACTACAAAACCCTCTGTAGTATTTTTCTAATGTAAACCTTTGCAGGTCAATTAATGAACTTGCCATAGACTAGGAGGATGTTTGCTTTAAGTGATTATAATTTTCCTAGCAGTCTGCTAAAAATTACATTAAATCTCTGGTTTTTATCTTAAAATACTCTTTTAATAAGTCCTTCGATCTAGCACAGAGGTAAGACAGTGTAAAAATGTTAGTAACCAAAGATTTTAGTATTAAATATAAACTTAAAATATGCCTGTGTGGGTGGTTTTTTTTCCCCAAATATTTGTAAATCCCAGGCTGCTTATGTAAACAATCAACCCCAGGTAAAAATGTCACCACAGTGTGTTATGTGAAATTGATTCTCTGCCTCTCAAATTTGCAGCATCTGTAGGAGTTCTGTTTGTTGGGAGTTTTTTTGCCAAAATCTGAAATAATTGTTTTCTATGGAGGAAAGGGAAACCTTTTCCTAAGGAAACTTAAGGAAATTAAATGCCCGGTGATACTCTTTTTGTATAACTTATCTCTTAAAAAGGCAAAGAATTTCCCAGAAATCAGGCTGTGTGGAAATAAATTAAATTGTCCAGCACTTTAGACCAAGTTTCAGGTTGAGGTTTCACCTGCATCTCTTTCGAATGTACTGGAGCTGTTTGTTGCTTTAAAAAATACCCAGAATCTTGATTCTGTTCTGTGTGATCCTAATGTTCAGAGTCCTGAGGGCTCGGAGCTCTCACTGCTGACATCTGGTGAGCAGGGAGGAGAGAGCTGCCACTCCTACAGAATCCAATGCTCTTACTTCTTTTGGAGGGGGAGCTGTGTTGGTCCCAGACCTGTTGGATATGAGTTTACTCTGTGCAAACATGACAGACTTGGTGTGATGAGTGCTGCTCACTGTGGCACCTGTAGTCTGCAAGCCAGGGAAGTGTCGCTGTGACATTTGTTAGTAGATTCTATCATCCAAGGAGAGAAGGCAAGAACATGATACCCTGTAAAAACATTTTTTTATTACTGATCTCCACTGACTTGTACAATAGGTAATTGACATGTTTAAGTTGAGTTGTATGCATGTATCACTTTGGCTTTATGTAGATCAGAGTGCTGGATGGTTAAAACAAGTTTAACCACAAGTTATAAAAAATGCAACCCCTCTGCTAAAAGCTCCAAAATCTGCAGTGCATCACCCCTTAACTGAGAAAATAAACAAACATGCTTTCAATGTGCTTTCTATTAAAAAGTTTTCTATGTATTTACATCTTCTGTTGCCTAATATCATTTATTATAGGCAGAGTCTGGCTGGCTGGCTTTTTCAGACTGATTCACCTTGGTGTTGGTTTGAGGTTATTTAATTACAACAGTTGCATTCTAAATACATCCGGGTGAGGACACAATGAAATGTAGGGCCTTCTTGTGTTTTTAAAAATTCAATAATAAAAAAAGATGAATGATTTCTAAAAAACCAAGATAACAGTTAACTAAGAATAGTATTTTAATGTAATAATAACAAAGACTGTAACTGGACAGTGTAGCATTTACAATATATGGTGTGGTGTTTAATTTATTCACTTAGTAGTATGAAATTTTTCTTTCACTCCTTTTCACTCTTTCACTTCTTCAAGTCATCATCACTTTGTATGGCTGGTGTTCACGCAGGCGTCGTGTCAAATACGCTGGGTGGTCAAATAAATGTTGTAATCAGCAAGGGCATTCCATACTATGAAGGCTCCTTGGCTAACAATGTCACCTCAAAAGTGTAAGTGTATTTTCTATGATTTCCTTATCTTTAGCACCTTAGGTCTTGGTAGTGTCCCATTGCAGGATTAATTTCAGCTCATGGAGCTGTATCTTCCCTGGACAGGTCCTCTTCTCTAGGTTTCTCACACTTTTGCTGTAGTGTAATTGTTTTACCAAATACCTTTAATCTCTAGACCAAAAATTTTAATTTTCCAAATTCTGCAAGGCATTTTTGCCTTCTTGGCCATAAATTCCTGGTGGTCAGTGGAAAAACAGTAATTTAATGACAACTTTTCAGTTTCAGGGAAAGAATGTAGCTTATCATTGTAACTCAAGTCCCACAAATGAAAGCAATCACAGGAGACTGACTTGTGTTACTATGATTAGCTTAATTTGAAAAGAAAGCATTTTAATGAAGTCTTGCATTTTGCTGGGTAGATGCTTGTTTGAAAGTCTTTAACCCAGTATCTCTGGACTTTATTTCATTTGAGAAGATGTTTGTACTGAAAGTGCTGCAACTTGCTGGCAGGATGTGTTCATCATTAAGTGCTTGTTCAGGCTTATGTAAAGAATGGCAAGCAGTCAGTGGCAAGCTGTGAGACAAGAAAAATAAATTTAAGGCAGTTTGTTTTAATTTTTCTCACTGGGTACTGCAAAACATCATCTTTGTTCTCTGCAGGGGACCCTTATCTACAAGTCTCTTCACCTTTAAGACAAGCGGTAAGTGCTATCACATGTATTACATGTTACTGCTTTCATACAAACTTTGTGACTAGAAATAAGCGTGCAAGTACTAGATTTCTTAATTTTTGTCCTCATCTATGAGACCTTTTTTGAGTGCATTCCTCAATAATGTGTATTTTTGAATTGTTTTACGATCTCAATTTGATGATTAATCATCACTACATTTATAGGTACAGTGATGTTTCAAGTAAGACTTGCTTATATGCAGAAAGAGATTTTTATGGCTAATTAAATAAATCAGCTGTAATTTTCCAAGTGGAGGCTAGTTTTTCTGTAAGTCACTTTAAATACCATCTTTGAGTGGATGTTGGAAATACTGTGAAGACAGTGACCTTTCCTTAGTCTCTTTAACTGTTTTAATAACTATGTAAAAACCATAAAACCATCACGTCTGTTTTTCATAAAGTTAAAAAGAGAAAGGGGAGGAATCTTGCACATACTTCCAAAAGTAAACAAATACTTCTCCTAATTCATAAATAAAAGGCAGAGTGAATGGGGATATAAAGACAGGAATCTGATGGGCAGGAGTGTTTGGTGATGGAAATGTATAAATAAGCAAAAATGAGAAAATACAGTGCGCATAATATTAAAATGATTTCTCCCTTAGACATCTGCAAGAGCTGAGGGAAGGAATTACATGTCTGGTGTCCTTATGCATAAAGAATATTAAACACAGTGATACAGGCAGGGTTTGATGGGTTTTTTGTCTTTCAGAATGTATCTGATAGTGTGTATGAAAGTAATTAAATGGCCAGGAAAGTGGAAGAGATAGGACAAAATGCTGATCTAGACCTTGTGGATTTCAGTGATGCATGAGAAATTACTGAGTAAGCTAGAGGCAAGATGCAAGTCTAGATTAAAATGTCTGTATTTGGATTGCCTAGGAGTTAGGTGAGGAAAAAAAAATGTATTATGCTCAAATTCAGACTGTGGTGAAGGTCCTAGTGTGTTCCTGCTGTTGTAGTTGGTTGCATGCCTTGGTATGAAATAGAGGAGTGTGTTATTACTGCTAGAGGCATGGTCAGTGCAGAGGAAGATGAGACTACTTGTACAGGAAGAACTGCCTGACTTTGGGACTCTTTATTAGAAAATAACTGAAGCATCACAGAGCAAAGAGTTGGAAGTAGCAGGTATTTAGGCACTGAGGCATTTCTGCTTCAAAGTGGCAGCATATTGGATGGAAATTGACAGATGAGGGAAAGGATTACCTTGGTGAACTATTAAAGCCATCTCACAGGACACGGGCAAGACTTTCTCTGGGGTATAATCATACATGGGCTCTGCCAGCTGTGCCTCCCTTGAGGATGAGTGCCCATCTGAGTGCAGAGGGGAGCTGCAGGGAGAAGGGAAACTAGGCTGGGTTCAGCCTGCCTGACTGAAGGCAAAGTCTGCTGATAATTCTGGGAACTATGCATGTGAGAGGGGAAAACTGTTGGTATTACAGAACAAGAAATTTAGCCCTGAGTTTGGAAGATGTTTTTCAGCCACCAGCAGAAGAAACATTTAGCAAGGATGTTGACCAGAAAAATGTAACTAATTTCAAGGATATGCTTGAGCTCAAGGCCAGGATTATGACACGACTTCCTACATGCTTTGCTTTTGTTCAAATTAAAAGTGTGATAGTAGGGTTGGTTCAAAAACCTAAAAAGTTATACAAACAGAAAAAAGGAACTAATGAACCAGTAATCTGTTTCCCATTTCTGCATCAACCATAGCTTAGACCATGAATGTTCCCCAGTGCTTCTCATTGAGTGCTCTGTGTGAGTGGTGACTGAGAGAATATCCACATTACTCTTGGAGTAGGCAAAAATCATGGCATTCTCATGACCAGTTTGGTTCTACCATCCCTGTTAGAAGGCAGAAGACAGTGTGTTTTGTTGGTATTATTATGGAATAAATTTAGATGGCAGTTTAATATTTGCATGTAAAGTCTTAAAATCCTAGCAGTGTAACTTCAGTTCTGATTTTCAATCCTCACCTTTTCTGTTGTTCAGGTTGCTATGGAACACTGGGGATGGAATCTGGGGTGATTCCTGATTCCCACATCACGTCATCGTCTATTCTTGAGTGGCCTAACCAAACAGGACAGGTAAACATTTGGAAACCTGAAAATGCCAGACTGAAAAGGATTGGACCTCCTTGGGCTGCTTTTATCAGTGATGAACATCAGTGGTTGCAGATTGACTTGAATAAAGAAAAGAAAATAACTGGTAAGTGAATCTGATGTGGCTTCTCAGCGGCATTCAAAAGTTTTGGTTACTGACATCCTTTTTCCCAGTGCTGGGCCTTAGATAAAGCTCAGGTGGCATCCATGTCCTAGCTAATACACTTGGGAGCCTGGAGCTGAAGAGGTGTCGTTTTGTAGCAGTTGAAGCGTTTCCTGTGGTTTTATTGGATCCTTGAGGCTTCCCTTTTCCTTATTGTCTCTTTGGAGGTGCAGATCAAAATCCAGTCACCTCAGCTTGCTGTATCTCTGACACAGATGTACTGACTTCTGTTCCTAGGTTTCCCTAGTGCCTGTTGTGAATCCAACAGCAGGGAAAGGAGCATTTCCAGTGCAGTGTGAAGAGTCAGCAGACACAGAGAACAGCTGGCAGCCTCCCCTTCACCTCCTCTCCTCGAGTGGGGCTTGGGCCCACAGTCTCTGCTGGTCTTGCTGACTTCAGCCAACAGCCAAGCAGTGTGGGCTTAGCCAGCCAGGCTCTGGGTTTGGCCCTGCTCCTTCACACAGGGGGTGATTTTAGTAGCTGTGTTGGAGACACAGCTGGAGGTGCTGTTCCCAGGCTGCTCTGAATGGTTTGTTTTCTGTTCTGAGTCGAGCAGCCAGCTCATGGTTACCAATTCCCATTGACTGCAGCGTTGTAATTCCAAGTAGTGAAGCACTGAGGCCTTGGCATTTTGGGTTTAATGACCAGGGTAGCTGGGCAGCTGGTGTACCTTCAGTGCCAGTGTTAGTGTTTTCTGATTTAATCATTCAGAGGAGATTTGCTGTAGTTAATGTGCATATTTGTCATCTGATGTAAATCAAAATTAAATTGGATGTAGGTGGAGTGCTTCATAGAGTCCAGGGCTGTAAGGCTATTGTGAAACATGTTCCAGTGATCAGTTTGCATTTGTCTCTTTCCAAATTGACTGAGTTGGTCTCTGTAACCTCAGCTGCAAACCCTGCTATCAGCAGCATGGCTTGCTGTCAATAAGCAACTTGGATTTACCAGTGTCCTTTGTTATTACCTCCCTGGGGACTGTTTGGATTTTGCATTACTCCTCTAATTCCTGTGCTAATAAGCTTTTCCAGAACAGCTTCTCTGTGTGAGTTCATGCTGCAGGGTCAGCTGTAGGAAGCTGCAGTTCTTTCAATGGTGCCTTTAGGTTGGCAGTACAAGAGCAGGGAAGAGCTGTGTCAGCAGCTGGAGATAGGAGTGGGCTGTGGTCAAATGAAGGGTGTTTCCATCAGGAAACACGGAGAAAAAGGGCTTAGCAGGGTTATATCCTAAAAATTAAAATACAAAGTAAGTAAAATGAGTTTACTAAGTTTCAGTCACTGTAGAAGTTTGACCCTGGCACTTTGGATAAATTTCGTGAAGTTAACTGGACCAGGGAAGACTTTCCACTATGCAGCTCTGGCTACAAAAACTGATCTGTTAATTTTTTACCAAGTGGCACCAGTTTTCTGTCCTAACTGGGCACCTCAATTTTCACAGGTATTATAACTACTGGATCAACTTTAGCAGAGCACTACTATTATGTCTCAGCCTACAGAATTTTATACAGTGATGATGCACAGAAGTGGACAGTGTACAGAGAACCTGGCACTGGTAAAGATAAGGTAAAAATACCACATACTTTCTAAGTATGTTCTATGGAGATCTCACAATTGTAAATACAAGTCAATTTGGTATGGTGAGGAATCATTAAATAACTTTCCTTTTAGTGTTATTTTGAATTGTAAACAGCAGGTAAGCAGAAGAAAATATGACAATATGCAAATATGTAAGGATTTGAACAGTTCTAAAATTCAGGTGTTATTTTTATTACAATTTGAGTGGGAATATTCTATACAAGAAACATCTGTTGCCAGTGGTAGGCTGTCTAGTTCTGTATCTCTTCAAGGATAATTCTGTTTCTTTTAAAATAGGTTATACGTTTTAAAATTAAACTTTACTTTCTTATCCTCTTGTGGTTACAGAATAAATTTTATAGGTTGTATAATTTCTCATGTTTTCTAATGTTTCTGTCAATCTTAATTTTTAACGAAATACTGTTAAGTTTCTTATATAAGAGACCAGCCTTGCAGAGGGTATATCTTCAGATTGGAAATTTTTTGCCACACAAAAGAAGTCCCTAATGTTAGCAGCAAGGCAGTTTTATTTCTCCCATGTTTGCAGCTCTGCAGTATTTATTAGACAGTAAAAATGAAAAAATTCATGTCTTCCCAGTGGTTCAGATCAGGTTTTCTTAAAAAAATGACAGGATTCTTAGTAACATGATTGGAACTAGATTTTCCTTCTTTTTCTTAAAATCCTTGGATGTAATTTACCTTAGTTCTGTAGGCCTGTGGTATCATGTAACTGTAACTACTGGTCTGGTAGTTTTCTAGAAATAGGCTTTAAGGATGGTCACTTTGGCTGTCCTTGGTCTTCTCTTTACTCTGGGTTAAGAATGTCTCAAGGTAGGATGTAGCATCATGTTGATGAAGTAAAAGGCTGAAGTTTGTTAAATTAAGAGATTTTTTTAACATAATTGCAGTAGGAAACTCTTGAAAGAGAGGGGGAGAATTAACTGGCAGGTCTGAGCCTACATGTGAATTAAAGTGACTGTTGGTGTGAAGTAGTCAATAAAAAAGGAAAAAAACCAGCACGTTTGGCTAGTTTTGAGTGCCCTCTTCTGGCCATAAAATAAGATCTCAGCAAGCTGCTTAGATTTAGGCTTCAGTGTTAGTTTGATAATTTTCTTTAAAAACCCTTGCAGCTCTTGCATTGAATTTGAGCACATTGTTCCTCTTGCATGCTCATGAAATGAAACAAATTATGGAGCCTGAAATTACAGGCAACAGATCTGTCTTTGCACTGAAAGATCATTAAGGGACAGGGCACGAAGAATCATGTGTACCCAGGAACTGTCAGCTGTAGTTAAATGACAGAAAAAATGGTTCAGTTTTGTTCGAAATAGCAGATTTTTCCTCTGTCTGCCATCACCTCACTTGATGCAGATTTGCTTTTGGATGCATCTGCTTGCAGGCTTCTCCCTTTTAGCATGCCAGACCAGCCATGAGGTGCTAGTCTCTGTTTTTTTGAAACATGTTTGGAATTCCTAACATTTTTTGGGGGACTAGAAACTTTTCCAAGATTTTCCTCTAGTCCTTTTTGCAAATAGCTTTTAGAGATTTGGTAGTACTCAAGAAAAACTTTTCTTAACTTTTCATGGATGAAAAAAAAAGTAAAGGCTTGAATTGGGGAAAAAGGACAAATCAGAGTTGCAGTGTTGAAAAAACTTTGTTTAACAGCACAGAGGGAAATGGGAAAAGTTTGATAATAAAAAGAACATGAAAGTGGTTTCTCATGAAAAGGTTTTTACTTTATTGAGCTCAGAAGCAAATTATTTTTTAATGCAAAAATTAGGGTAACAAAGAATAAAGAGCTGCAGGTAAAGTTAAGTTTCTTCTGTAACACTGAACAACAAAAACCTGACATGAGATTCAACTTCCAGAGTTGGGCATCTGTGTGTCTAATGTGTAACCTCTGCATGTGCTGCCTGGGCAGCCAGATGTGCCTTATTTTGGTGCTGGGCTCTGGCAGGCACAGCATGAGCAGGGATACAGTACAGCAATTAGGGCTGGGTGCATCCCATCAGGAAGTCACCTCTCTATTTTGCTTCCCACTTGCATCCTTACTGAAACAAAAAATTATTTTGTGAGGTCTGTAGCTACAAGCTGGAACCCAGTCTGTTGTGGGCACATAAATTTCACCTACTTGGTGTTATTTATTCATTTCCAAAATAACATCTTAGGCTTGTCCCTGCATTTACTCTGTCTTCATTCGTTGCTACTCAATATATTTAAGAAAAAGAATCGTAAGTTCAGAGCAGAGACTTATTTTGAATGGATAGTTTCCTAGAATAATTATTTCAGACCTCTAGGGATATTCTAGACATTTTGTTTAAAATCTCAGCAGTGCAATACAGAAATCTCTTCTCTTGTGTATCAAGATTGAGACAGCAGTGATATGTATTGATCAGAGATGTGCTAAAAGCTCTTGACAGCTTCATGTTGCACAGATACATCAGCTGTTACACAATGCAGTGCTTGCCTTTAGGAATGGCAGGGTGCTTTATTGGTTACCAGGTGGTGTGAGTAAGAAGAAAACTCATTGTAATATTGACTGTTTTTGAGGCAAGTGCCATAATTCTGTTCTGCATTGTGTCCACCAAGACTTGCAGTGTCTGTATCAGTGCTTTCAAAAGAAAGAACTAATTTACTGTCATCCCAGTGCACCACAGAGTTGCATGTGCAGGGCCAAAGCCCCACTGCTGTGGACTAACATGGAAAGGCAGCTCACTTCCTACCAAAAGACATGGTGCCAAACCAGTCCTCCTGAAGGAGAGGGAGGGTTGGAGTACTGGGCCAAGCTGCTGTATTGTTTCAAGCAGCTCGGGGGTGAAAAACCCATGGTTGGATGTAAATCCGTCAGTGTGCTTACATTGCATCTGACAGGGACTCCGCTCTGCTTTTGAACTTCAGCCAGACTCGTTGTGTGTTGTCACATTTTGATGAGTTTTGTGTGCAAGGGTGGCAGAGAAGGACCAGCCTGAGCTCATCCTTCACGCAAAGTCTGCACCCTTCTCCTGCAGAACCTCATGGCTCAGTGTGAGACTGAGGAGAGCTTTCACATTCTGAACCTGAATTCTTCTCTTCTGTTGTGGCTCAGCACTTGTAGGCAACAGCCACAAGAGGACGGTGTGGTTACACACTTGAGGGTGCCTCCCAGTGCTTTCTAGTGAGTACCATCCTCAGACAGGCTCTGCTGAACTGCTGGGTGTGAGAGGGCACCACTTAATTCCTGCTTGTGCAGTGTCACAACTCCTTGCTATCCACGGATATTTGAGTAAGTGCGAAATACCAAGAAGGACCAAGTTAGAATGACTCAGTGCCATAAACATGTGAGATGTGTGTAACAGCAGGCACTGCCTGGGAAGCACCATAGGATGTTCCATGGTACCTTTACTCTGAGCTGTGTAGCTGTGTGCATACACGAGCACACACCTTTCTTTGTTTTATTTAGTTGTAAATGTCATGGGGCCAAGGGAGTGGACAAGTGCAGGCAGTGGCACCGGGGGTGAATTGGATCCTTCACTGTTTATTCTTCCTAAATAAAACATCAAAATTGGTAGTACTTACTTAATTGCTATTGTATTTGTAGAACATAATGTTTCTCTCTTTTTTTCCCTTCTTTTCTAGATATTTCAAGGGAATACTGAATTGTACCAGGAAGTTCGCAATAATTTCATTCCACCTATTATTGCACGTTTTTTTAGGATTAACCCCTTAAAATGGCACCAGAAAATTGCAATGAAAGTAGAGTTGCTAGGATGTCAGTTTAGTATAGGTAAGACAAATGAAAACTTTTAACTGTGCAAGACAAGAAGTGAAACTATTAAGGTTGTGAGTGAAATTACTACAGTTAAAAGTTATGTCATGGGTGTATTTTCAGTGAGTCTGAAGTACATCTTGGCTGCATAATTCTTTAACTGGTACTTTTGAGTTTATCCAAAAGTTATTACACTTAACCAGGAAAAAACTGAATTTAGATATACACAAGGTAATTTACAAATAAGTGTGTCAAAAGATGCCAGTCACTTACTTTCCATGTCATTGACTCAACGGGGGAGGGGTGGTGGTGGTGGTTTCCTCATTATATAACATATACAAAAGCTTTATAGCAAACTGTAGCAGTTGTCTTCTCCTGAAAAGATGATATGGAAAACTAGCAGTTCAAAGAACTTACCTTTATAAATTCTTTTCTTCTGAAGGTCGTGCTCCTAGAATCACCTTGCTGCCACCACCTCAGAACAAGAATGATGAGAAGAATGCTGACTTCATGGATGACTTCATTCATTCAATGAAGACTTCACTGCAGACAGATAAAACAACTTTCACACCTGAAATAAAAAACACTACAGTGACTCCAAGTGTAACCAAAGGTATTCACTGTCAAACAGAAGAAATGTTTGGAACTCCTTAGAGTGCTTTGGCTTAGTGTGCTTTCTGCACTGAAAGTTTCTCAAAACTTAATAAATTACAACAGATGATCAATTTTTTATTTCTAATATTTACCAGTTATTAAATACACATATTATAAAATATGTGCAGTTGCATACTGCATGCAGAAACAAAACCATCTGCCAAGTAATATTTAGAATATAAATGTATATACAATTTATATTTTGTAGATATATAATAGTTCCATCTTCCAGAACTTGTTCAAACTGAGTTCAGCTTTTAATCATCGAACAAATTTTGTCAGAAAGAGAAGTTGTAACTTGGACTTCCCTTCTGAATTAATTTGCTTTATTTAATAATTTCTTAGAACAAAACACTTTTGATATAGCAAATCTTTTCTGGATAAGTCTTTTTGACATGAAATTTGAAAAACTTCACCTGGCATAATCATTTTGTTTATCAAAGAAAATGGTCAGGAAAGGGAGCAAAGTCACTGCAGATATGGGTACTGCTGAAGTGTCCTTTGGATGGCAGGGGACAGGATCACACACAGACCCAGTACAGACTGTTTGGGATTAACTGTTAAGGTACTGTGGAATTTACTTCTTAAAGGAGGTTCAAACTTACATGGGACTAAGAGATTTTCTGCATAAGTAATAGAATACATTGTTGTAAAGGAAAAACCATATATTAAACTGGTTGGTTTTGATGAAAAACCCTGCAAAACCACCAGCTGTGCTTGCATGTAGAAGAGCCAGATGTTAATTGAAGTTTGCACTGTGGGAGCATCCAGCAGAGTATCTTAGCTGGTGGGGGATCTGGTGTGATAGACACTAAATATGAAAACTGTGTGCTTTACCCAAGTAATTTTCAAATCAAAAACTGATTTATGAGAAGCTCTTTCTGTCTGACACCACTTAATTTAATGGCTTTCAGATGTGGCATTGGCAGCAGTTCTGGTTCCAGTGCTGGTGATGGTCTTCACTACTCTGATTCTTATCTTAGTTTGTGCGTGGCATTGGAGAAACCGGTAAATGCATAGATGGATGAAAGTGTTTTAAATTAATGTTAGCCTAGTATGTGGGAATGAAGTGCTGCATGTATTGCTGTGGGAACTCTGTGGTCTGCACTTGTGGGAAGAATTGCATTCTTTCTGAGAAAAAAATTCACTTGACTAGCAAGGACAAAACAGCTTTTTGTAACTGTTTTCATTGAAAGTGCTTTGACTAAAAACTGGTTTGTCTGGTAGCAGCAGACTGGTGATGGCAAGCCAGGTTACTGGTGCTTAAACATTAAATTTGAGGACCAGTTACAGCCAAGGTGATAATTGCTGAGCATTAATTAATGCATCTTTTGATAAGTAGACTAGCTAAAATAACCCCTTTTTCCTTTTTTTTTTCTTCAGCAAGAAAAAAACTGAGGGCACATATGATCTACCTTACTGGGATCGTGCAGGTAACAGAATGGTTTTATGAAACCATTTACTCATTGTTTTTTTTTTCAATGTGTTTTTCAGATTGCAGTTACAGTTTACACTAGCAGAAGCTTCTCTAATGCTGAGGGAGGCATAGCAAACACTGAATTTCTTTTCTGGACAAACTTAACTGCCCTGCTTCTTTCTCTGATTTTTTCAGAATTAGTAAGCGTCGTGTCTTCTATTAGAGGTGACAGCTTCAGCGCTTTTTTGTGAACAAAGTAGAACACTTCCTAATTATACAACATGAGGGGGGAAAAATAATTTTAAGGATGTCTTTATACATTTGATAACCATTTCTTTGGTACTTCTTCATCCTGGAAAAAAACTTTCATCTTAGTGTATAAGTTCTGCCAAAAAATTTTGTCTTCATTGCCCTAATAAGTCTGTGGGATTTAGGTATATCTTCCATCTTGTCTTGTGCCTCATAAATGTAGGATCAGACAATTGCACCAAGCAGTTCTTTGCAATGGTCCTGAAACCACCTGTGCCCCAGGTGCAAAGGGCAGCTGCAGCAGGGTTGGTACTGCTGTGTGACTGTGCTTCCCTTCTCTGGCCCCCTGTTGAAAACTTGCACACCTGTGTGTCTGCTCTCTGGCAGTCTTAAGTATGTCTTACCCTTTAGACAAGGAAGCTTCTAATCTCCTCTATTTGCTACATGGCTGCTCTGATAGATCACAGCTCTGATGTCTTAGGGTATTACTCAAAATAGTGATAATTGAGTTATTTATCTGCTTCAACAAAATACAAGCTGTACTGAAAAATATTTAAGTAGCTTAAAACACAGTATAAACACAATCTGGGTGGGGTTGTTTTTTTATCTATGTGAAGGATGGTGGAAAGGGATGAAGCAGTTTTTCCCGACGAAATCAGCAGAACATGAAGAAACACCTGTACGCTACAGCAGCAGTGAAATCAGTCACCTAAGACCAAGAGAAGTCCCAACAATGTTGCAAACAGAATCTGCAGGTACTTTGTGGGCCATGTTTTACATGCATGTATATATATATATGTATATATGTATATATATATATGACATGCCAAAAAAGTCAGGAATCTGGCTACATTTAGTTATTTCCTGGTTTGAGGAGGGAACAGAGGAGAAATTAATAGTTTTGTGGGTCAGCTTGTCTCTTAAAATGCTTGTTCATGTCTGTTCTCTCATTTCATGTGCTAAAGATAGACACATGCCCGAGTTAATGCAGTAACTGAAAGGTTCTTCACTTGTTTTTAAAACCTCATAAAGGGTTAAAATTCTTTTGATTATATTTTCATGCACTGGAAATAATTTCATCACTGTATTTTTATGCACAAATCTGAAATGTGGCACTTGATTCTCTGCCCTCACTATATGGGTTAAATCATACTTGTGATCTGGAATATGGATGGTGGCACATGCCTTTTCCTGGTGACCCAGGCATGGGAGGAGGATGATTGACTGTGCCTTTAGTTCTTTGGCACTTACCTGCTGATGGCAGAATTGGCCAGATGTGCAGGAATTACAGCTTCACTGCAGGCAGAATTACTTTTCTCCTTTTGGCTGCTTGTCTGTTTTTACCCAGCTAGTCAGGCTTTTCACCTCCAGCTTTTGTAACTCAGACACTATCTGCTGAGCTAAAGCATCTCAGACTACATGCAGGCTTCCCCCCTCAAAGGACAAACCTGCCACCCCAAGGACCACTTTTTCTCCAGACCCAGGCAGAATAATTAAAGAAAAGAATATTTCAATAAGCTTTGTTTTCAGGCTGATCTGCAGCATGGGAAGTTGCAGCTTACCTGAGAAATATAAACTTGAGAAGTGGGGATGTTTTGGCTATCCCAAAGGCTTTACCTATTGGGTGGAAAGGAATCCTTTTCCAAAGTGATTGGCACAGCTGGACAGAGATGGACCATTGGTTTGATGCACGACAGTGATCTCTGGGAGGACTGCTGACAGGTTGTATTTAATGTGGTGCCACTGTAAAACAGTCCATTAAAAAACATGTTTGTGTTTTCTTTCGTTGGGACTTACAACACAGAATATGCTCAGCCCCTGGTAGGTGGAATTGTGGGCACACTTCACCAGAGATCAACCTTCAAACCAGAAGAAGGAAAAGAAGCCAGCTATGCTGACTTGGACCCTTACAGTTCCCCCATCCAAGAGGTTTACCACGCCTATGCCGAGCCACTGCCCGTAACCGGACCCGAGTACGCGACTCCGATCATCATGGACATGTCCAGCCATCCCAGCACACCTCTTGGTGCTCCTTCCATTTCCACCTTCAAAGCTGCAGGGAATCCAGCTCCTCCACTGGCTGGAACGTGCAATAAGCTGTTATCCAGGACAGACAGTGCATCCTCAGCACAGGCACTGTACGATATACCAAAGGGGCAGCCAGGGCCGGGCAGTGCAGACCAGCTCATGTACCAGGTGCCACAGAGCGTGGCCCATCCCACTGTGAGTAAGGATGAACAAAGTTAGCTCATGAGTAAGGTAGAATGGTGGCTTGTTTCTAAATGCCAGTTCCGTAAAGCTCACAGTTTCACCTTTTTAATTCCATTGTTTTGGTATTGTTACCCTTAAGTAATACAACCTTGAACCAAAATGTGTGGTATGGGAGGTCTGGGAAAACAGTGATTCTGCTTTTCCTTGAGCTGTATGTACAGTTAACAGCTTGTCTCCTGTAAAATTGTGGACTTTTTTATTACTACTGTACAATTGTCTGCCAGACATGAGAGAAGAACTCTTCATGATTAGCTCCAGTAATTTATAGATGTAAGTGATGAATTGGGAGAAACAAGTACAAAAGTACAAGTACAAAAGCCAGTTATTTCTTCCTAATGGTACTGTTTCTTGGGGAAAAAACCCCCACCTCAATACCCAAAGCTCTTAATTTCTGTGCAAGCACAACAGCTTCTAAAATTCCTCTTCTCCTTGTAAAATGTCTGCACAATTTTGGACTTAACAAGCTACTGTCAGGACTGATGGAAAAAATTTCTTTAGCTTCACGGCATAAAATAGTTTTGATTCTGAATTACATTAGTTCAGCTTTGTTAACAGAATTGGGAATTTTCAGCTGTGTGTTCCTCAGAAGGTTCCTGCCTTTTTGGTTAGGTTAGCCTTCCAAAACAAGAAGCTGCTGTCTGTCCAATCTCTCTCTTGTGCCTCTTCTCCTTAAGCCACTCACTCTTACTCCTTCCTAGGGATCCAGGAGGCACAGATTGACACAAGCAAACTACCTGGCAACTGCTTTTACATTTTTCCCTATGCTATCAGGGCCACTTGAATAGCATCTGCCTCAAAGTCAGACTTCCCTGATGCTCAGTGCAAGAAGCATCCAGGTTTTCGAGGTGACTTGAATTGAGAAAGGCCCTGCCCTACCCTCCCCCTGAGTGTCCATTATTCTGTGTTCAGGTGTGAGCTTATACAAAAAAAGATCTGTACATACTTTTGTAAGTGCTTAGGGAAGCACACAAATATTCTAATGGTGCACAATTTGTGTTAGACATGCATTTAGCACATATGGTACGTTTTAGCACAACTACCAAACTTAGCCTTCGGGCTTTTTTTATGATTGTTCTTATTAGAAGCATGAAAGATTCCAAAACCTTTGCAAAAGAACCAGTACTATTCCAAAGAGTGTCCATTTCAGATGTATTTATTGGAATTTGTATCCTTTGAATGTTTCAGTGTTCTGTACTATGAAAACATTGCAGTCAGTCATTTACTGGGATAATGTAGACTCATTTTAGCTAGGCAATCACAAAATGAAAACAGTCTGAATGGCATATGTGCCATTTTTAATTTTATTAGAAAAAAGAAGCACAGCTTTTTCACCTAAGCAGGAGAAAACCCCACTATAAAAATGCTGTATTTTTATTCTAACAGCACTACTGGAAGGGTGCTGAATCAATTAGTACATGTGGGACCCCTCCCTTCACAGTAGCCCAGTTTTATGGACTTCAGGGGTTACTGTTAGTTTGTTGTGCAATTCAAAGCCTTGTTTACTGCCCAGGTCCTTAAATGCTGTGGCCAACGTCTGAATGGAAACTGCAGTGCTGTTCAAGGGGCTGCCACTGTGCCTTAATACCAGTACAGTATCCTCACTTACCACTTGAAAATCTGTTTGCAGAGGGGCTGTATATAAACTTTGGAGTCAAAAATCACTTGTGGCCTGTTCAGCATCTAAAGTATGATGTTACATAGACTCATAGAATGGCTGGGGTTGGAAGGGACCTTAAAGATCACCTGCTTCCAATCCCATGTCATGGGCAGGGACACCTTCCACTAGATGAGGTTGCTCAGAGCTCCATTGAACCTGGCCTGGAACACTTCCAGGGATGGGGTATCCATCATCTCTTTGAGCAGCCTGTTCCAGTGGCTCACCACCCTCACAGTAAAGAATTTCTTCCTTCTATCTAACCTAAACTTTCCCTCTTTCAGTCTGTACCCGTTTTCCTGTCCTGTACTGCAGTTCCCAACAAGGAGTCCCTCTCTGGCTTCCCTGTGGGCCCCTTCAGATACTGTAAGGTTGGAATGAGGTTTCCACACAACCTCCTCTTCTCCAGGCTGAACAGCCCCAGCCTTCTCAGCCTGTCTCCATAGGGGAGGTGCTCCTGTCCTCTCACCAACCTTGTGGCCTCCTCTGGACCTGCTCCAACAGCTCCATGTCCTTCTTACATTGGGGGCACCAGAGCTGGATGCAGCACTCCAGGTGGGGTCTCATCTGAGCAGAGGAGAATTCCTCACCCTTCTGGCCACGCTCCTTTTGAGGCAGCCCAGGGTCCTACTGACTTTCTGGGCTGTGAGAGCACACTGCTGGCTCATACTGAGTTGTTCATCAACCATCACCCCCAGTCCTTCTCCAGGGCTGCTCTGACTCACTTCTCTGCCTAACCTGTCTGTGAGCCTGGGATTGCCCTGACCCAGGGTGTAGGACACTACCTTGTTCAGCTCCATGAGGTACCAGCTCTCAGGGCTGTCCGTGTCCCTCTGGATGGCATCCCTTCCCTCCAGCATGCTGACTGCACCTCACAGCTTGGTCCTGTGGGCAAATTCATTGAGGATGTGCTCAGTGCCACTCCCCCTGTCACCAGCAAAGAACATTCCCTGTGCTACCTTAAAACCCAGTTCTACAGTTTCTGATCATTCATTCTCATTCATTGAGAATGACATTTTTTAATTATTTGTTTTAGAGCTGGATGTCTTATGCCTAAATGTGAATGTAAGGATGGTAAATAAGACCCATTTGTGAACAGCAAATTCCTGCCTATGATAGTACTTTTGATGTTACTGCAGCTTTTTCTGCCTTATAAAAATAGTCTGCAATCTTTGTGGTTTTGCTTAAGAAGGTTCTTAGCTATCAGCAGCAACTATGACTAAAATTTTCTGAGCTGATTTTATTTCAAGGGGTGGGAAGTCATTAGTTTCCACTAAGATGTGACAATACAGCTACAGCCAAGTTAAGAATCCTCTCCATTCTCAACTTGTACCAGTTTAGGCTTAGAAAAATTAATCTATATAAAAATGAGTGGATATGTCCAATAACACACCTGGATTTAATTTCTACTGCAGACCAGGAATAGTAGAACTGTGGATAGCTGAAGGCTAAGGTGGTGTAAGAATTAAGCAGTTTCTCTACAGTGGGTTATTTTTTAAACAGTCATAATGCAACTTCTTTACCTGAGAAGTATGAGCTATTAAAGAAATGGGTGCTTTTAAAATGTAGGCCCCTTTTCAGAAGGAATTTGGTCCCAAGCTTTGCTCCTGCTTCAGACTTTGGACATGTTATCTGCTAGGGCTAAGATTATATTTGAACATGTAACAGTTGGGTTTAATTGCATAGCACACTAAGACTAGAATTTGCCTGGGTATAATAAAGCAAAGGTACATTTCATGGGTCTCTCTTATATGTGAAGACATGTATATAAAATGTATTTCAATCTTGTTTGGCTTGAGTATTCTCCCAGAATGTATGTTCTTACCTCAGCATGTATTGTAGTTGCTCAGTATTTGTATATGTTGCTAGACTTAGACTGTATAAATAGTGAGGGGGTTTTATATGTTAAAAAGTTTTTAAATAAATTGTACATACATATTACTCAGTATGTTTGCACTTAACACCTACCTTGTATCTAATTCACCTGCAGTCTGGAAATACCAGGGTTATTTGTGAGTTCTGTGGGGTCATGCCCAGTCTCCAAGAGTTTCTTGGCAGCAGGTGGGCTGGTCCCTGTCCCCAGTCAGCACAACCCTCTGCACTGCTGGAGAGGCTGCTGCTCCAGTCTTCAGCTAGACCATGGCTATTGCCAGCTCCTGAGTAAAGCTGATGCTGCTTGTGCTTTTTCCTCTTCTTCATGTGAGTTCCAGCACTGCAATGCCTCATACAAAGAACTCAGTCAAAACATGTGAACTGGATGAGACTCCTACTTACATTCATGTTTAAATATCAGAAGATTAAAACAGCTTTTAAGTGTCCTGCCTGCAAGCTGACCTGAACTAGAGCATACCCCCAGAACTGTATGATCAAATTACACCACAATCAGAGTCTCCCTAAAAAATACTCAAATACTTAGCTCAAATTTACCTTTTTTACCTTTGTTCATGGCTTGATGCAAGACAGAGCCCAAACTGATCACGATGCAGCTGAAGGAGAAGGTGAATGGCTGCAGGTCAGGTTGTACACTAATACAATGCCACAATACATAAAAGTTGTTTATAAAGTCTTATATAATTTTCTAAATGCCTGCAGATCTCTTGCCTTGCTCCTGAACATGCTGCAGCTTCATAAGATTTTAGCTCTCCAAAACCAGCTTTTGGCAGCAACAGGCTGAGTGCCAGAATCCATTCTGGTCAGGAAGGTTCTTTCATTCTGGACTATGCTAGTACATGAGGCTTTCTGAAAAAAGGCAAAAATATTGAGTTTTATTAGTTAAAAAAAACAATGCTGTGTGTATAAGGAATGTGATCTCTATCAAAACCAGCTGATACAAAGGCATGGGTGATTAAAATATTCTTTCAGAAGTCACAGAAATAGGTCTGTCTCAAGCCCTACACCTTCCCTTTATAACCTCTCAAAAGCAGATTCAAAGATCTGGTCTGTACCTTCAGTAGTGATTTTTTTTCCCTCCATCAAAAATCACACAGCCACCCAGCTGTGAATGTGGGATAAGAAGGCATTGGATCATCCAATAAAGTCACCTGCAACTGAGGTGAGCAGCTGTCTCTGCTGAAAGAATAGCCAAGATTAGAATCTTGTTTCTGATAAAGAGGCAAGTATAAAAAATTTCCTCTTGTCTTGCTGATCTTCTGGGTGAGGCAAGGATTTTTGGTGTTCCTTGCCCTTCAGCATAATGAATACACTTACCTAAAAGACCTAGGCTGGGAGTGATTTTTTATGTGTTGAAGAAATTCTAAAGCCTCTCTGGTGCATGTACAACCTCTTTGTACTCTTCCTGTACTTGCTTCACTGAAGCCTGCTCACAAAGAAATGCATGCTTTTTTTGTTTCCTAAAGAGAGGAGCTTTCTCAGCTTTCTGAAGACCAAAACACCTAGTCCTTGCAGAGGGGAGGAAAACTAATTTACTGAAATACATCCCTCTCTGAGAAGAGCTCAGCTGGTTGCACTGCAGCCAGTTAATCTACAGGAAGAGAAATACAAGCTTCTGACTTTTGTCTTGTGCATTGCGTTTTCCAAAATACCCAGGCAGCTAGGGCAGAATGGAAGGTTCACAGAGGAATTCACTCTGCTGCTCTGCAGTGGGAAGCACTCAACTGAGTTTCCTTCCCCTGGCTATCTGCTTTTGGGGTTTTTTGATAAAAAAGCAGGCTCAAGGCTGTGCTTTTTTCAGGTTTGGCTCACAGACAATACAGAAAACATCAATGCCAGCAAAGTACAGAAGTGCAGCATCTGCCAAGGCTTCTCATGAATCTGCTCAGGGAAGGAAGGCAGGCAGGAGAGAAGTGCAGTGGAACAATTGTCCCAACAAAAATGTCCATATTAATGGTTTTGGAAGACCTGGTTGCACTCCCTGACCTGCCAAGTGACTGCAAAATTTTGCAGTCCTGTTTTCAGTGGAGGGTTGTAGTATCGACTTGGAGGGAGCAGTTTAAAAGGTAAACCTTGTGTCAACAGTTAAATAACATTCCTTAGCTGCCAAAGTCATGACAAGCTTATCTGCTTTGCATTTCGTGAACTAGAGAGACAAAAAGAAATTTCCATAGCAATTATTAGGAGCAAGTGAGGAATGGCTACAAAGAAGACACAGCAGAGGGGATGTTAAAAGTGTGTTTTGTAGTTTAGGATCAAAAGGCAGACAAATTCTGCCTCTAAGAGGCAATAAGGAAAGTAATTAAGAGTCTGATGCAAATAAACAAAAATGCTAGTGATATTTTGTACTCCTTCATATTTCAAAGGGACTGAAACCAACCTTAGTTTAAAAGCCACCTCTGCTCTATCACAGTAAATTCAGTTTAAGGGAAAGATTAAAAAATGGACAAACATCATGAAAAACTTGGTACAAGTAAAAGAGTTTGAAACCAGTGTGGAGTGTCATACAAAATACACTAAAAGGAAACTGACCAAAAAAAAAAAAAAAAAAGCTACAGGAACAAAGGTCTTTTACAATTGCCTACAGGTCAAATACTACCTTCAGGCTAGGGCAGAGTTGACACCAACACCACAAGAACGTGTGGGGTTTGTGATGTCTTTCTTTGTTTTGCTTTAACTGTGATTCTCTCCTCTTTATGTTTTCTTTTGAAAATGGAAAAATCTTTCTCTTTAGGGGCCCAGTGTAAGTTGAGGTCAGAGAAAGCTCCACCCCACAAAAGATTCCCTCACAAAGCTACAGAGATTGCATGGGAAATGAATCAGGAACGTATAATTCACATTCACTGCAGTCTAATGGGAACAGTACCTTGAACAGGAGCTCTTCCAGATGTGGAAACAGCACCTGGCCTGAACTGGTTTGTGAAAACTCCTGATTCACAGGAGTCTTGTTGAGATCCAGGATTTGTTTTTAGCTCCTTTTGTGAACACAATATTTGATATCAGAAGTAATGGCATTGTAAAATACAGACAAAAGTGTAAACTCACTTGTGTGTGTAAAACACCTGTGATATTTGGAATTCATTCAGGATTGTATTTGCAGAACAAAAAATTATAACATTCTCCAGATGCTGAGACAAAATACTTCAAGCAAGTCTCTGCTTTTTTCTTCAGGTTCTACATGACAATTTTAGAACAAAAATACCAAAACAGAGAAAAAAAATAAAACCCCAAAGTTCATAAGCCATCTGTATTAAAGGTAACTTTGTCCAATGTTACTTTGACAATTCCCTTTGTTTAAATGGGATCAAAATCCAGTACTTTGATGTGAGGGAAAAGGCATAGCACCCTAACAAAATTCCAATTCCTAAGAGCAGATTATAACCAATGGTAAAAATCATTTATGCTTCTACGCATACTTTATAGTGTTTTTCCCAGCACAGTAGGGGAGGGTGGAACCATAATCACAAAGTACTGGTCTCTGCATAAAGCAGACAAGCAAAAATGAATGCTGATTATTCAACCAAATGTCTCTCATTAAACCAGACCTCCACTGGCAACATTCTCACTCCAAACAATGGCAGATGCTGAATTTGTCAGCATCAAAAGACTGAAATCATTACTCATTATTTCAAAATTATTACTGATTATTTCAAAATTTACTTGCTTCTGTATCAGATTTTAAACTCACATGATAATGAGACAGTCACATGATTCCCAGTATTAATACAGCTGCCTGCAAGAATGAGTCCCAGGATGATCCACTGCATCCCAGCTGAATCTGCCTTCAGAAATTGGACAGTTTAAAAACTCTCTTCAGTGATAAATTGGTACAAACAGAGAGTTATGAAATTATATAAAAATACCACTGTTTTAATCAGCTTTTCTCTGGTACACCTGCACTGAAGTTTATTTTCTCACAGCATTTACAATTCCATGGAAAGAAGTGGATTTTGTTTCCAGCTACTTGGAGGTTAATTAATAAAGTAGAACTCTGACTGTATAAACTAAATATGCAATGGCAAGTACTTACAAAAAACCCCACTGAGTCAAAAATTGCCTGTATTCTGAATGTGGATTATTGCCCCTTAAAAATAAAATTTTTGCTTTCATATCACATAAGTTCAGTTCAGAGCATAATTATTTTTACAAAGAAGTACTTTTATATTATGTATTATAATGAGAAATGATTGTACATTTTTTTTCAGTTACATAACTATTTTCAGAAAAAAAACTGTCTTCAAAAGGCCTCAAAATAAGCACACCACAGACTTTGTACCCTTCCTTCTAGAGAAGGAAAGTGCTAATGCCTGGAAAACATCAGGATCAATCCAGTGTTTTCCTCACAGGCCCTTAACTCATCAGTGAGGCTCACACATGTTATATAGGACAATTCAACTCTGGTATGAACCTCAAACTTTAAAATTATACCACTCCCCCACAGGAAAAGAATATATCTTGCCCCAGAGTTCAGTGTTATCAAATTGAAGTAATCATGGAAAATAATCTTTCAGCAGCTGAGAACACTTGAAATTTCACCTGACACATTCATACTTAATTTACTTCTTTAACATGATCACTGCCACCTGTTAGGTTGGTGTGGGAAGTGCTGACAAAAGTTTCAGGGCAAATCCCAAATTACAAAACTTAGCCTATTTACTTAACACTGTGTGAGACATTCCATTCCAATCAAAACCCCCAAAAAGCAGAAGAAATATGAAAATGCCCACAAATGCTCAGCCTCCTCATTTTCTCCCTTTGAAAAGCAGCTCTTGACCTTGTTAGTTAAGACTTGGCTTGCCAGTGGTTGGCTGAAGTGAAGTTAGGAACTTAGAATCTGAATGATAAATTTTACAGCCTAAAATCCATTGGAACATTTACATATGTTTATACATATGTTAAGCAGTTCCTTTACTTAATTCATTTTATCAGTAGGAAGAACATGCAGAGATAAAGTTTTATCCATAGCTTTTCTTCTTAGCTCATCAGTTTCATTCAGGATCAATTTTTATTAATTGCACAGCCAGAATGACAGTGCATGAGGAAAGCTTGCTCAAAGGCTTTCCATGATCATTGCTGGGCCTCATGGCAACAAGCTTAAAAGACAGAAATCTGTGCAGAAAGCACTGGTGTAAGGTGTAGATGATGACTGATTATTCTTGTATTAGTTTTAGTGTTTCTAATTTCAGTTTCTGGATGGGATGGCACCACACAGGCCAGCCAAAGCAGCCCATGCAGGGACTGTCATCGAATTACACAACTTGGAAGCACACCCAGCCACCCAGCAGGATGAAGTGGGTGGCAGTGCATTTCCCTGGCAGCCAGCATTGAACCCCTCCTTGCACCCAGCGCTGGGGACACGCCCTGCTGTCGCCTGCTGCCGTGACAGATCTCCCAGCACAGCCTTCCGTGGGGAGGAGGATTATTAACTGCAGGTGTTACAGCATCCTGAGCTGGTGTGGAGCCTCTCTCTGCACTGCCAAATAAGTGCCACATGTCACCTCAGGGGCAGCACAATGGCTCCACACTCTCCCCACTTATTAGCAACCAGCACTGTGGGCAGGTACTACTTCCTTACTTTTTTTCTCTTAACCATTCCAGTTTCTTGGACACATCCAGTGTTTTCAGGTTCATTGTCTAATGTCACTAATTTTACAGCCCAGAGATAGCCCAGGGATTCATATAAGTTATCTGAGAAAT